>NC_079370.1:2095000-2300000 GCF_021018895.1 Seriola aureovittata
TTGCCCCAAACTATACATGGCAGTTTCATTATTTCCTCAGGTGCCCAGACACCAACAGTACTCATGAGCTGACATGATTTGTTTTTTATTGAGAGAGATTTATTGGTTACAGTTTTGATCTGATTTGAATGATCAAAGGAAAAAATGCCAAAATTCACTGGGAGCAGCTTGTCAAATGTGAATATTTGCTAGTTTTCACAGTTTTTTATGATAGTAAATTCAACATGTTCTTGACTGGTGCTCAACAAAAGAAGCTGTGAGCATGTGAACCTGGCCTTCAGGGAGTAATGATGGGCCTTTCCATCTATTTCCTGACATTTTATACACTGAACGATTGATTATTAAAGAAAATAATTGTGAAATTCATTGATTATTAAAATCATTGTTCATTGCAGATTTACAGTTCTTCTCTGATGGAATAATCCAACCCTACCCAAAGTCTTCTCTGTGTTAATAACTTGACACTGGAGTCTGGAGCCCCTGGGCAGTTTCAAGGGTCATAATAAAAATCTGAGATGATTCATGAATTGGTTTAAAAGACACAGTCTGAGAAGTTTAGAGAGGAAATGTCTCTTAGGTGAAACTGCATTCAACTTAAATCTAAAATGAGGATGCCAGCTGCAAGGGGTCACAAGCCAAAAAGGTTGGGAAACACTAGTTTATTCTTTAACAATGCATTGTGTTTTATAATCTTGTGTTTTTTTAATGTAAAATCTTAATCTAGTAAAAAGTGCAATATGTCCCTCTGAAACTTAGTGGAAGTATTTTTGGCAAATTAGCAAAAACAAATACCTTAAATCTGTGCAAAAGCGTTTGAATAAATGTATTTAGTTACTTGTCATCACTGGGGAGTAACAAGCTCATCTGAACACACTTGTGGAAACTGACTTTAATTAAGAGGTAAATTCATCACAGTTGAAATCTCTGCTGTCAACATAGATCATATTAAATAGAAAACTAGAAAACTGTAAAGCAGTTATGTTCAGTCATTATTGTCTCATATGGGAAATTTAGCTCGCAGCAAAATTACATCAAAACAGGATCACCCCTCAGTAAATGTGATAAAAATGAATACCAGTTAGAAAGAAATGTAACACACAACAGCAGCGAAATCAAGGAGTGTTAATGATAATAGGCAAATTACACAAGTTAAAAAAAAATAAAACAGATAAAACATGATTAACATGAAACAGCCTGAATATCTGTTGCCAAATTCTCAGGAACATTCAATTCTCAAGAACATTGGTAAAACCCCCCCCCAAAAAAAAAACAACCAAAAAGTGTAAAAGGGGAAGAGTCTCAAAAATCTTCACAACATTTACTGAACTGAAACCCAAAAAGAGGAAGTCCAGTTACAATCTGAGACTAAAGGGATGTGCCACAAACAGCATCAGTCTTCATGCAAAAATACAAAAACATTGCAGGTTCTTTAATGTGAGAATTTGCTGCTTTTATTCTCTTTTGTATCAATGAAATGAAATGAAGTGAAATGAAATGAAATATCTTTGGACAGAACAAAACAAAGACATGACTTTGTACTCAGGGAAATTGTAATGAAATTTTCAGACATTTTAAAGACTAAACTATTAATTTCTTACTTGAAAAACTCATTCACTGTATGAAAGTTTTTGCGATTAGTTCCAGCCCAAGTTTCTTTTTCTAATTATATAGTGTTTGAAATTAAATAATTATAAGCTGCTGTGTAGTTAGTTGAGTTGTCAGTGTTTGATTGTCGACAGAATACGTGTTTTAACCTCCTGCTCTTCTCTGCAGTAAGAAGGAGGTTCTGTCCAGGCTTCACTTCTCTCCCGTGCCCGTCTTCGCTCTGGGAAACTGGATCCCCAGCGCGCTCTACTACTGGAGCTGCATGGGTCACAACCGTGGCCTCTCCCAGGCCGTGTTCACCTCCGAGGGTGAGAACGCCGACTCAGCCTCGGTCTGATGGACGAGACTCCGTCACAGTTTGTTGTCTGACTCACCTGTTCAGCAGAGACGAAGTGGTTGGGGGCGGATTGTGCTTCTATTTGAAAGTGATGTAAAATAGTAATCGTATGTGCACGAGTTGTTTCTCGTCATTCTTCTTCTCTCCTCACAGGGTGGAACATGCCTGTAATCATCAAGAGACTAGACGCCAGGTATGATTGGCTGATGGGACGTTGGGGTCAGAGGTCGTATCAGCTGATCGATGCGGGGAACGGATGTGACCCTTCCCCCTCCGTGGCGGGAGCTGTGGCCTGGGTGTCAGAGGGCAGCTGCTCCTTCTTCACTAAGGTCTGGTCACTTTTAATCTCACTCCATATAAGGTGCATGACCAACTACTAATAAGTTTTCTTTTGCAAAAGTATCATTGAGGCCTAAACGATTCCTTTTGTTCATGTGTTTCAAAGCATGAATTAAAATGTGGAATCTGTTTTATAAATGTTGATCACACTTCTGTCCCAGTGCGCTCACATGTTCACAGAAAGATGAGTAATCCAGCTAAAACAAGAAGGATCCGACAGTCATGTAGTGAAGAAGGAATAGAAGGGGAACTGTGGAATAATATGTTTTTGGTTTTATGACTTGACATTCAAGTCATTTTCTATTACACATATATGTATCATTTCATTTAAATAAAAAAAAACTGTTTAATCGATAACAAAAATAATGTTTAGTTATAATCATACTGCTTGTTATTCTTTGTAGCTGTGTTTCACAGTTCATCCACACACAGTGTTGTTGTCTCCACTGCGCTGCCTTTGATTGCATGTGAATTCATCAACATCAGATGCTGTTCCTCCTTCCAGGTGCAGAACATGGCCAAATCCAACGCCTCCGGTGTCCTCGTCTATGCGCTCCCTGGTAACCCGATCCAGGACATGAACTGTGTTGAGGATGAATGTTATTCGCGGCTGGGCATCCCAGCTGCCATGGTGCACCTGGAGCCTTCGGTTGCTCAGGCGCTCAGGTAGGACTGACCCCACCTGAAGGATTAAAAGCCTCCCCGGCGCTGATGCTTAACTTCCTTGAGCGTAGATTAACTGTTCTTCTAAAAGGTTGGAGTAGTGATTCTCTAAAGCCTGGCTGAGTCCTGAAACCCTTCAGGGGAAAAATATTGTCTGTAAAGAAATTCCACGTCTCCTGAGAAGACAAATTGTTGTTATCTCTTAATAAATGATTTAAGATGATTAAAAGTTTAATTTGTTAAATGTTGCCTGTCTCGTGATGGTATACTTCTTTAAATCTGTTTTGTAGGTTGGGACAGAAGGTCAACGTGTCCTTCCAGACCACTCCGTCTCCAGACTTCTTCCTCAGTATTGACCCACAGGGGGCGCTGGCCGAGATGGGCTGGTTCCTTTACCCCTCGTTCAGGTTCATCAACTGGCAGGCGCAGTGGTGAGATCTCACGTGTCGATGAGACTCGACTGTAACCGGAAGATCCAGGTTTTATCTGAGTAAATCTCATCCAGGAGGAAAATGACACCATGAGCTTTATTGCATGTTTGCTGCATTGAGCTACGTTAGATTGTACAGGTGCACTTCAGTGTGGATGAACATGTCCCCACATTTCCCCTTAGAAAATGTATTTTTGTTTTCTTACAGGTGCAGTATAAAATATAATTTGCATAATTTTCACGCAAAAACAAATTAACAAGATCTATTCTTACATCGTTGCTCTCTCGCTCTCTCTCTCTCTCTCAAAGTTCACTTGACTTATCAGAGTATTGATGGGTGATTCAGATGGTGATGGGGATTCCCTGAGAGGGAAAGTGAGGGGAAGTCCAGGACTGTTCGAATGTCTGTTAATACAGAGCTCAATAATTAGGCTGGTAAAACAGGAACTGTAGACGAAGATCAACAGAAAGTTAAACACTGTACAAACAACTATCAGAAAATATTTCCAAATAAGACTAAAAGCTTTATTGCATGGTTGCAAAAATGTTAAGGATGTAGCATCAATTTTACTTTTAATTTCTTTAAAAAAAATCCTTAGTCTGTTTATCTTTACATTATGTTATTCTTCCAATTTGATATGTACACCCACCATATTAAATATAATCATAGTTTTTTTCTTTTGCACTCATCAGTGACTTTGCTTCCCTCTGCAGGTTTGATTTCTACGCAGATCTGCACACCCAGCTTCAAAGTCCGGCCAAGGTGGTTCCTGTCTTTGACAAAGTCCAGATGCAGGGGGAGAAAGGAGCGGTGGCTACAGTCGACCTGCCTCTAGGTAACCTCAACAGAAATCTGTGTGTGAAATGACGTGTTTAAATGTCAATATTATTTACTGTCACTCAGTATTTTGTGCTTAGCGGCCATTTCATCAAAAACTGACAAGTATTCTACAATTATCATCATTATTATTTTGATGTGCACATGGAAAAAGCCCCTAAAAATAATTTTGAACTGTCACTAAAACTCTCCACAGACACCCAGGATACGTAAATTATTTTGGGGTTTGAGGCATAAAGTTAATGAAGGAAACTATAATGTGCAAAGAAAGTTTATTGCAGGTTTCCCAGTTTCCAGTGTAGTTGTGGTATGAGAGGACTCTCAGTCTGATCTTCATGATATAATCCATTTAATTGGACCCAAAACAGCTCACCCTGTTCTGAAAAGCAGCATTAGCATTGAGAGGTAAGAGGATTTTGCATCAGAGCGACAGTGTGAACGCTTGCTGCGGCATGAGCGGAGCAGAAGTAAGCATTTTAATGATACTGACATTCGTACGTTGTCGTACTGTTGTATTGCAGGTTTGTTGGACTTTGACAGGCTGGAGCTGGATGCGTCGCTGTCGTGTCCCAGCAGGAGAGACTCGTCCTGCGCTCAGTGGGATCACACGGTGCAGCTGTTCGTCTGCTGCGATCACCTCAGTGTGTACTGCAACATGGAGCTGGGCCGATGGATCACCGCCTTCCACAGGTGAGAGGATGATATAAAACACCCTGACGACACAAATGTGAAGGATGCTTATGATAATGACCGTTCACGTTTATAACCCACAGCTTTTATGGAATAAATACATCCATCTCTGCTGTTTGTGGATCTGTTATGAAGTCTGGAAATTCCTGATCTATCTTAAAAGTCTTTAATGTACTTAAATGTAAATGAGACACTGATGCAGTAAAAATCAGTTTTAAACACTGCGTGTAATTCAACAATTTTATCAACCTGCCAGGAAGTTACTGCGCCTGGCCAAGAAATCATCAAGCACATAACTCCTTCTACCCACAACCTGCACTTTGGTTCCTGTATGGATTAAATTAACGAGATATAACTGATTAACTATAGAGCTTTAGAGACGCTGGTAGGTGGATTTCTGTTCCCCCTTGTTCTCAGTGTTTATGCTAAGCTAACGGTCTCCTGGCTGTAGCTTCTTATTTAACTCTTGGCAAGCAGAATTTTCCAGATAAAAAAGACTTGAATAATCGTAAATGTTTCTGTATCCTGCTGCATCCTGTTATTTTAGCTGATATATATGATATGATTGTGTGTGTGTGTGTGTTATTTTGGCAGAGGCATTGGTCGCTGGTTGACAGATGTGTCGCCCCTCTTCCCCCTGCTGGACAGCAACAGATGCACCTTCACCATGAAGACCGTGCCCTGGGCGATGCCGTGGATCGTCTCCCTCAATCTGAGATTCAGCAACCAGACAGGTAACAGCTGATGTGCGTGACCCCTGAGCGGGTCGTGCAGTTCGATGACGTGAGGATCTGTTGAGTACTGTGAGTCTGAGACTGTGCCGCATCAAAACCTGTGTTCCTCTTTTTGGAGTCAAATCTGAAAACACACACATGATACATACAATTTTAAATTCAGTGTGACTTACACTCTCAGAAGAAATCAGTAGCTCTGATGTCAATACAACAAATGTCCATAAATCTGCTTAGAAACCGCAGGAAAACGACTCTCTGACTGCAGAACTTGCCTGAGAATCACCATGTTTTCTTCAGTATCACACTGATCCAGTGACAGTTGGCTGCACATCTGTGGATACACTGCAAACAGGAACTGATAAGAGCTAATTCAGCACACTTTTAATTGAGGCAATTTGCCAAAATCTCAACAAATATAAGTTTAAAAGAACGTTGTTGCCCACTGCCGACTAACTTGACTCCATGGCAACATGATACTTCTTGCTTACATCCTGCAAATTCCCCCGAAGTTTCTCAATTTAATAAACAGAAAAATGAATGTATATCAATATTTGGACAGACAATTTCTTTCTTTTGCTGCACAAATGTGTTAATATTTTTTAATTAACACATCAAAAGCACAAAAATGGCATTGCCCAAAACCAAAAGCAGGGAGTTATTCACTCCAAAGAAACTTCTTTCTTAAAGAGACGGTGTCACCGTGTCCACTGACCTAACACAGAAAGACACACAGAATAACTGCGTGTAGAGAACATAGAGCACAGCAAGCTACCAATTATAGTGAATCATGTCCATAGACTCCGCTACAGAACATGATGTAAGATTTTATCCACATAACCCACCTGCAGGAAGTAGTATCATCGCTCATGGTTAGATTTGACAGAATTTCAGTACATGAATAATGAGTGGCGGAGGATGGACTTCACATTTCTGCCTCTGAATTATTTCAAAATATCAGCTCATCAACTGGAGCACTGCAGTTTTTTTAACCCTTGTACTGAATAATACAATACAACCTATCATTCACCCTTTGTACTGACAGGAAGGTGGGCAGAGGAGCTGAAGGTGTGTGTGTTTGAAGCACACTTACAGTCAGAGCTAAGCTCAGATCCAAGCTCTCCCTCTGTGAGAGAGGAGAGCTGTGACTGAAATAACCCCCCAACATTTTCTGTCCATTTCCTCTCACTGGAGGGTTTTTTTTGAAAAGTGGAGAGCAGGAATCTCTCCGCAGGAAGGAACAGTCTGTCTGCTAATAGTTACTGGAACATATCTGGATGACACTCGCAGCAAAAACAAAGATTTTATCTCCTGGAAAGACTTTGACTCAGCTACAGTTTGTAGGACCATGATGCAGAAGATGATTAGGGAATAATCAGGAGACTGTCGGGCACGATTAGAGTCCGGATATGAGTTTGTTTTTCTCTTGAGAGCTGCCGTCATGTGCTTTAGATTGTATTAAGTGATAATTTGCCTGAAGTTATTATGACATTTAGCCACGTGGAAATTTTTTTGCCCAATAATAGTGCAGTACTTCACTTATTTTCACTGTCCACACACTAAAAACACCAACTTAACAAAACATACATATTTACTTAAAAATGTGACATGCAACACAGATAAAATCTAACATTAAATTAACATAGAATCGTTTATACCTTTGTTTTCGATGTCTGTTACATCCCACAGGCTGCAAAGATATAATCTCTGATCACAAAATGATTGATGTACAAAATAATTACTATGACAAAATTACACAAAATTAACCACAATATGGGAGTAAAATAATTTCTGTAATTTTTATGTAACTTCCTGGAGAAAAAAAAGACATTTGAAAATGTAAATCTTGTTTTTCAAGAAGGTTCCTCAGACACTAAAACACTAACATTAACAGACAACTTCAAAGAAATATGAAATAAAAATAATAGTTATTAAAAAAAAAAAAAAAAAAAAAAAATATATATATATATATGCTAAATACTGCTGAGAAATTAAACCTATAAACTACAAAAGGTATAGAAAAAAATACAAGCAACACTAAAAGTAGTGATGAAAGATGAAGATGTATTTACAGTCAGAAACAAGAACAAGAACATTTGAAGAAAAAAAGCATAGAAATCTGAAAGTCATGAAAAGAAGAAATGGATTTTTGTGAGTTGGATGGTGCTTAGATGTTAAAGCTCGCCTCCCAAATTCTTCAGAAATTAGAGGCACACAAAAGAAAGGCTTTTGATGGTGTTTAACTGGGTGTGATGATCTAAATGGACCTAAAATCTGTTTTAAATGTGACGGAGAGTTCAAGTAAATGCATTTACAAACAAAGAGCAAACACTGATGTCACCACCCTCACTTTATTACCCCAACAAGCTGTTCATGTAATAATCTAATAATTGACTAATAAAATAAAAACTTAAGTATTTTCATTTTTTATGTGAGAATGTTTCAATTCCATGTAGGATTAAATCAATTAATCGGTTTGGCTCCGTCACAATTTCTGACGCATTAATGTTTCTTTCTTTTGTCAGAGCAACAATCCAAAACTTTGAGTGTCACAGGTAATCGCGTGGAGAAGCCCCGCCCCTTCAGAGTGATGTCACTGTACAGTGGGGGCACCTTCGACAAAAACTACAACAAGGGATTCCAGCCGATCAAATTCCCGGTCCCGGCTTCAACTAAAAAGGTGACTGATCCCACGACGCTCTCTTAAAGCGCGGCGCCCGTCCCGCCTGCGGCACGTCCCGCCTGCGGCACATCTCAGCAGCTGTGTGTCTGTTTTCAGGTGGAGCTGTTCGCCGTCATCACGGGCCACGGCAGCGACGAGTACGGCTGCGGAGAATTTTGTGTCACCTCCCACCACTTCTTAGTCAACGCCGTGTTCAACAATACCCGCATCTTTGATTCTGCAGGTGAGGAAAGGAACATACTCCTTTAGCAGCTGCATCACACAGTCTTCCTCAGCAGGTGCAGTTCGCCCCGTTGTCAAGGAGATATAGATGTTTAAATTTCAAGTTTCTCAAGCACTTTAAGGACTTTTATTCCGTGTGGCTAAAAACAAAAAGTCTTTAAACCTGTGATAAATGTTTTTTGGGTTTTTTTGGCCACTAGGAGGCAGCAGGAACAAGTTGTGACATATATCGATAAAACAGTGACGTTGTGATGCAGACAGCTAAACAATGAGCTGTAACTCACTGCAAACATCTGTAAAGCTGTAAAGATTCAGGTGATGATTCCCTGCAGGCTTCTGTAGGTTTTCACGTTGTCATCTGATACTTTATCGTTATAGAAATATTGATCAATTCTGCTTTGAAGTGCGCAGAAAAACGGAAATTTAAACGTTTCCAGTGATGTTATTGCAGGAACCTTGAGGTGAGATGACTTTGTTTTGAGGCTGGAACACTTTAAAAAGCACAGATCTCATGTTGATCAATAATCTAATAGTAGATATGTGTAGCAGTTAATCTTTTATTTTATTAAAGTCAGAAATGAGTTTCAGAACCTGAGCTGATGTCTTCATATTTATTGTTTCAGTCTAAAACTCAAAGATATTCTGGTTACAAACGTATGAAACAGAGACTTTCAAGAAATCCCTAAAACGTTTGAAATGTTTCACATTTTTACTTGATAATTGACTAAAATGTTCAGTTTTTGACAGTGATTTTTCTGTTGATCAACTAATGGATTGATTGGCCTGAGGATCGGACATTGAGCCACTGATTACGGGGTAATTCGTTGCACTGATTGTCATATTTTTATATTTCTTGGGGATCCGTCAGGAACCGCTCTGGGCTGTGCCATGCGAGTGAAAGAGGGAGCGGTACCGAACGAATACGGCACGTGGCTGTACGGACGAGGAGGCTGGTGTGACGGACTGCAGGTCGACCCCTGGAGGATGGATATCACCAAACAGGTCGGGAGCTGGTGAACACGGGGGAGCATTTAGCGGCTATGAGCTGGTGGAGACCAAAAACAGACTTAAATATACACTCTGACTAATCCTGATTCACACACACACACACACACACACACACACACACACACACACACACACACACACACACACACACACACACACAGTATTCAGGGTTATTGAGGACAAGTTTAAAGTCCAGTGAGTTTCTGCTCCTCCAGTAGATTTACAAGAACCTTGCACTGAAATCAAGGTCAGACTGAAGTGAAGCATTTGAGTGAAGTAAGCCCATTAGAATTAAGGAGCGCTTAATTATTCTGAAGTGAGTTATTGACCATAAAGGCTCCTGATATAATCATGTAAACTCCTGACTTGTTCCCGGCTGCAGCGCTCTCATGTTCTCAGCAGTCACGTGCAGCACTTTTCTTATCCTCAGATTCAGATTTACTTGCTAAATTACTCAAATACAGAATAATAATCTGCAACAGTTCTGATGGTAAATTCATCTTTTTTTAAAGCAAGAACACTAAAAAAATCTTTAGTTTCTGTTTCCTCTTTGCAAGGATTCTTAGTAGTTTAATGTGATAATAGATTTCATTTCTTTGGGTCTATGCTCATTAGAAACAAACATTTCTTTTTATTAGCGTTTTGGACATCGTGATGGCATTTCTCACTATTTTATGACTTTTATTTATTGAGGAAAATAATTGAAGATTATTGGATAATGAAAACAGACTTTGCTTGTCCTATTAACACCTGTTAAACAGCCTCCTCCTTCAGAAAGCCCTTAAGCAAGGCACCACACCTGTTCCTGCTCCAGTGGGCAGCTCCCAGAATCCTTCACTCCATCATGCTGTTACTGCACGTAATGAGGAACTCACTGCCTCGTTAAATACGGGTTTCCTAAACAAACTCTCTCCTGAGCTCTACAAGACCTGCAGTAGTTTTTTATTTGTTATTTCTTTTTGTGATTAAATCTGATTTTTTAGTTTATTCCTCAGCAGGTGAGGTTCAGACATCCAGGTGTAAAAGCCTCGGGTCTCACACACTCTGTCGCCTGCTTTATTGTTTACACAACATGAAACAGTACTTCATTAAAGTTATTGGGGTTTCATTAATACAGCGTGTTTCTCTCCTGTTGCAGTTGGACCTGAGTGGATCCGACTCCAACACCATCGTCTACTTCGGTTTGTTCGACGGCAAGGATCCTAATCCGTCTCAGAAACCAGGAAACATCATCATGTCCTCTTTTCTTGTCTTCTACAAATGACCTCGCACTGTAAAAGTCAACTTCCTGAATGTCGATCTGCACCAGTGAACGTGACACTGAATGTACAGTCAAGTCAGAGATTAAATTTCTATTTTCCTACTGCTTTCACTGACTGTTGCTGTCAGCCTTACTCATGTTTCATTTGCGTAGACAGGAGATAACCACCTGGCTCTGACGGCAGTAAGAATTAACTGCCGCTCTCGCGTCGCACGAGCGGCCATTTGCATTTTTTCTCAAGATGCTACTCCAAAGTCAACAAGAAGAAGCCTCGCAGCCGAACAGCCACTCCACACGCTCTTTACGCCTTGAGCTTGAAGTTGCATTGTTCTGAGAGCAGCCTCTCCTCGCTAATTATATATAATCCTGTCCAACTTGAAACTTTGGGGTGAAGAAAGTGTTTCTCAGTGACTCAGTTTCTCATCCTCATGTGATTTTTATGGGGGTGATTCTTTCTAACTTCAACAACTTCAACTTCCTCTTAGAACCTTTCTGCTTGTTTTTTTGTTTTTTTTTCCCTCTTATTTGAAACCGCTGAATTCATCTGTTGAACGAGGGTGTGAAAAAATTATCAGGAGGTTTAAATCGCTGCAAACACACCTGCTGTTTCCACTGCTGAAACCTTTTAAACTATGTGTTCAAGAGGCCTGTTGATGTTCTGTTTGTCCAAGGTTAAATATAATATTTCACCCTTATGTGAAAACCTCTCTGTGCATGTGGACGTCATGCATTACCTGTGTTACATTCATTTCACAGACACGTCATTTAACCTCCAGTCCATGTGATTAAAAAGTTTATTTGTTTTTTAAGGACATTACACACTATTAAAAAAACAAACATAAAAAGACATTAAGTAAAAAAATACATCATTGAATTATACAAAAGGATTATTTTTCTGAGTAGAAATGTTAGTGGTTAAAATGTTTTATTTTACAGAACTGCTCAACGGTGTGTAAGTAACATCACAGACATAATGTTTCTGCATTAGCTCGGCTTGGTTCACACGATTAATACTCAAACCCCTCTGACCAACAGAAAAAAAAACTGATTTAAAAATACTTACTGAACAATTTAAAAAGCTAAAACGCCATCTGATCTCTAATTTTGCTTTAATGATGCAGCTTGTTTCCCTATCCTTGTCAAAGAAAAGCTTCAAGAAAAACACTAAGGCAGTGAAGTTGACGTGAACTTGGTGGCAAAGTCACATGTGAAGTCAGAGCGGGAAGTTTCGTGAACATTTCATGAACGTGAGCGCAGGCATGCGCACGTTAGGCCTTGACGCAGGTTTCTTTGCAGCTCTTCTCCGTCTCAAACTGGTTGCCGTTTCCCAAACAGCCTCCGAACCAGAACTGAGCGCAGGAATTAGCCGTGGCGTCGTAGTACCACTTCACCACGTAGTCGCGACACGGCCCTGGGTCCAGGACCTGGCTGCACCGCTCCGCTGGAGACAACGGAAAACAAAACAGTGACAGGAAGTGAGTGGAAATTTAGATTTCATTCAGTTATTTTATCTGCTGTGGTTGAAGATAGTTGAGTTTTACTAACACAAAATGTCTTAATAATTACAGGATATAAGCTAATAATGTTCTAACGCTGTATGTTCCTTTAGTTATGTGACATTCTTGTCGTAAATATTTCTCATTCTTAAATTCCTATAAACTTATTGCATTTGGTTTGATGGATTTAAAGGAATAGTTCAACATTTTGGGAAATACAAGATATGATGTGTGGGAGTGAGTGAATGAGCTTTAGCCAGGCTAGCTGTTTCCCCCTGCTTCCAGTCTTTATGCTAAGCTACGCTAACTAGCTGCAGGTTCCAGACTTATATTGAACGTACAAATATGAGACTGGTATCATTCTTCTCGTCTAACTCCCAGTAAGAAAGCAAATGTGGAACTGTTCCTTAGGTTTTGTCTGATTGATACTTGGTTGATTTTTGGTTGGTTGTTTGTTTCTTCAGGTTTCAGATAAAAATGCAACTAAAAATATAAGATTGATAAGCAGTGAGTTAATTTGAATTTTAGAAAAACACTTATTGTCTCAATATTTTCACATAAGAAAATGTTGGTGAGAATTAAGGTAAGGAAAAGGTGTGCAGATGACTTCAAATGTTAAAATCTAAAACATTCGGGGCATATTTTATGGCTGAACCACAACAGCAGGACCAGCCCTATAATCGCAAATGTCGCTGACTGACTGAGTGATTACAGTTCCACGATTGGTCAGTTTCCCGATTGGCCATTGCTCTTTAATTGAAGGAGAATGAATGAATAAAAGAAGAAAGAATGCAAATAGCCCAGGACGTGTTCCAACCATATAACTCGGTTTTGACCTTGTCTTGTTTAACCTTTACCTGACATGTTGGAGTCAGAGGGCAGCAGCGGGGGGGTCGGCGGAGAGGGTGCCGGCGTCTTCTCAGATGGGACCTTCAGAGTGGGACCAGCCGGCCCGACGGCTCCGGTCATCACCATCTGGACTGAGGGCTTCTTCACCTCAAACTGCGGGAGGAACTCTGTTACCGGTCTGAAGGGCTCCCAGTCGAAGAATGGAAATCTCTGAGCGTCTGTGGCGGTCCTGTCGTCCGGCTTCGGTCTCTGTGCTGTGATGGGTTCTTTGCTGAGGCTGAGGCGAGGGGCCGGAGGGCCGGGCTGTACCAGAGGAGAGAGGGGTTTAATCCACTGGACCTTTACTTATCCAGGTAAGATAATACTGAGTGAAGACCACAAGACCTGCTTTAAAGTCCCAGAAGCGAGTAAGTGGACCTTTAAGCTTAGACTATTTTGCCACATTTTACTCATTTGTTCTCCTCACCACTTTCTGAACTCTCCTGAAGTCTCCTGTGAAGGTGGGTGTGTCCGTGTCCGTCCTGTAGGGGGGTTCCCGCACGTTACTGGAGACCTCAGCGACTCCTGGAGGAAGTCTGGAGCCGGGGACGGAGCTGAACAAACGCCTCTCTCCGTCTTCACAGATACGACTCAGCAGTTTTCTTTCAAGAGCTGAGAGAGCAGATGGACCGTAACAGTAAATGTACAGTTTATACAGCTTCACTTTCCTGTCAGTGGCTAAGGACAGGGACAGATCAGATATGAGAGGTTTGAGGAGGCAGTACTCAAGTGTGTTTTTGTGTAGTGGACAATGTGTTGCAGCTTTTAAAGCAGCAGTTGGCACCTCTGCTCTTTGGTGCCACCAAGTGTCGAAGAAATAATTTATTTAAAATGTTTGTTTTTTTTTTTTACTTCATGTGCAAAAGTAGAACCAGATTCTTCTTGAACCTTAATCTTTGTCTTCTTAGTGGTGGTGAAAAACGTTTTCTGTGGAAGTTTACACATCAGTTAAGACAGAATTTCTTTTTTTTCACTCAGTGCTGTTGAGGATGTTTGTTGGTTTCAGTTCATGTTTCAGTTCCTCACTTTTCTCACTTATCTTCAACTTATTTCTGTGCATCAAAGTGATTCTGTGATTCACAGTTAGTGGGAAAGGCGTGTTTGTCTTTCAGTATTTTACATTATGACTGAACCCAGTGCAGATTTAAAGGCTCGGTTCACGCAAAGTATAAATATACTCCACATACTTTCTCCTGCTCTTGGTATCTCTAGCTTTAATCGCCCTGGTCTTGACATTTTTAAATATTGATATAGTGTTAATAATACACACATGTGGATCTTTTGTTTACCAGTTCATCTGTTTGCTTCTTCACTCTCCATTAAGTGTAATTGTTCTTTTTGTTTGCTTTCCTACAGTTGTGGTCACAGACTCTCTCTCCACTTCCCTACACTCGTATTTGAGTCTCATTTACTTGCATAGAAAGAGACAAAACACTAAATAAACAAGTTTAAGATGAATTTGACTGATTGTATAACTTTTTTTTTCAAAATTTTCTACAAATATCATGATAATATTGTTATGTATGACAATCATATTGTGAAAATCTGATATTGTGACAGCCATAATTGCAGGTGAATGGAATTTCCTTCTTGTGCTCAGAGCCTTGAAAAAAATACATTTAAAACGTGACACTTCACTAGATTCATGACTGATTGCTAATTAAGCATCATCAGAGTTTAAACACTTCTCTAGATATCAGCTAATGTGCTCAATCTGGATTGTGTGGGTTTCGTTTAATCTGACAATCCACCAACTAATTCACATGCTGTTAAATCCTGAACACATCCCCTTGTTCTTCTTTAAATGGCCACTTTAAATCAGTGATTAAAGCACTGAGAAATAAGAAATACAGATTTCTTTTGTGTAAAACAACTACATATTTTTTTATTTTTGTCATAAAATAGTGTGTTCTGGTATGACGCAATATGATCACTGAAAATCAATTTTCTGCCACAGATTTCACTGGATTTCATTTAAACCATTTTCCACTATCACAAGATAAAGATAGAGGAGAGTATCTGAGTCATTTATTTTTGTAATAAAAGTGAACCAACCCTTTTATTACGTGCATATGATATGATCATGGGAAATTTCACCTGGGAGTGTTTTGAATTCATCGATCAGGTACACGTGGTCGCTGTCGGGGTCAGAGGCCATGAGGCTGAGCTCCTTCTTGAACTCCTCGTACAGAGGGTCGCTCTCGTTCACCACCCCGACCACAAACATCTCGATGTTGCTTCCGTGAGCTTCCGTCACGGCGCTCTGCAGACTGACCGAGTCCCTCTTGTCGGCCTGGCCGTCTGTGATGATGATGGCCACCTTCCTCACACCTGGCCGCGCTGCCTTGAACACCTGGCTGGCCTGCTGGATGGCGCTGCCGGTGAACGTGCCCTCGCCCAGGTAGGTCATGGAGCGCACCGCAGACTTGATCTGGTCCCGGGTGGTCTCCTGTCTGAGGCTGACCACCACCATGTTGATGTGGCTGTAGAGGACCACCCCGACCCGAGTGGTGTCCCGGCTGACCGACGCTCGGTCGATCAGGGCGTTCACGAAGTCCTTAATCACGTTGAAGTTTTCGGGGCCGACGCTCTCCGAGCTGTCGATCACGAAGACGAGCTCCAGGGGCGTTTGACGGCAGGTCACCCCACAACCTGATGAAACAGCAGACACAGATCCGGGTAGGCAGAGTTTATAATCAGTACAGGGAAACAGACAATTAAAGAAGTCATGCAGGTGAAGGATAAAGTCAAATGTGAGTCTCCAAGAATCACTGATCCTCTTCCACTCATTACTCACTGCATATGGATCTCACTATTTTGATGACTTCATCTCTCTGTGAAGACAGGAAATTCAAAATCTTTAGACTCATCACTGATTTATCACTTTAATTCTGAAGCTGCAACCTATTAATATTTTTCATATTGATAAATGTCAAAAATATCAAAAAGTTCCCAGAGTCCAAGATGGCAGCTTCATATTTGTTTTAAGTTTCAATTTACAGTCATTTAAAAATCAGTGAATTCTAATATTTGAGAATCATTTTCAATCAATTAATTCTTTCAGCAGTATTTTAGTTCAGTGACAGATGCTCTGTACTTACTGTAAGTCCAGGCTCTCCCTTCTGTCCCACTCTGCCCTGTGATGTGAAGGAACCTGTCATTAGTGAGTTATTATATTTAAATTGTAGTATTTACTGGAGAGCAGATAAATCACAATGTCATGTTAAGGAAGTGGTTTCTTCTGCACGTTCATCCTGGATCAGGCTGGTGTTCAGTGACGGGAGTAAAATTGCTCAACGTCCATTTACAACAAGGTAAATTCACACAAAAATAATGATGTGCCTGACAACAAAATCCAGTACCAAAGGTCCGATGTTTCCCGGCTCTCCAGCTTCTCCTCTCTCTCCCTTTTTGCCCTTATCACCTCTGAACCCTCGGTCCCCCTGCAAAAGAAGAGGGTTTTATTTAGGGCGGTTTTACCAGCCAAAATGAAAAAGTGGAGATGTGATAACAAGGGGCAAAGTTTGAGTTTAAGATAATTATCAATTATTAATCATTCTGAATTCGTTGCTGACATTACAACGTTACCTTGTCTCCCTGCAGTCCTTGTCCAGGCGGACCTCTGGGGCCGGGGATCCCCTGGAATCCAGACTCCCCCTGGAAACATCAGGCAGAGTCCATGGAGGAGAAGTTATAAAACAAGATGAAAACAGTAGGTGTCTCTCGTCTCATCTGTCTTTTAGCTCATGTGCCTGAGTTTTTCTTTTCTAAACTGGACGGAAACATTTTCAGCAGGATAAAAAAAAAGAAAACAATTATTTTAATACCAGTCAACAAAAAAACACGTCAGATGAGTCAAACTCACGGGAAATGACTCGGGTAGCTGTAGTTGTTAAATGCTAAAAAAAAATAATCATTGTTTTCTCGTTATTAAAATGAAATTGTTCTGAGATTATACTAAGCAGTACGGCAGCAGAATATGGACAAAAACTTCCAGGGACATGATTCAGCTTCTCTGAAAGACCACAGGAAAAAAACAAAAACAACAAAACAAGATAATAAAAAAAAAAACAGAGGAAAATATGAATGAGGATCATCACATTTTATTATTTAAAGTTAATTTGACAGACATTTTTTTAAGGGCTGCTGTCCTGATTCAGTCGCAAACTCACAAAAAGGAAAAATACCTTTACTCATTTACATAAATGTGCTAAGGACACCTGTCAGGTCACAACTGCCATTCATAAACTGCATTTTACAACTTCCTCTACTCTGTAGTTACTGATCAAACTGAATAAGAACAGGTGACAGGTTACCTTTTGTCCTTGAATGCCCTCTCCAGGTAACCCCTGTGGACCCGGTGATCCCATTTGGCCAACTGAGCCCTGCAGGAAAAGAAACTGTATTTCTAAAGGAACCAACATGGATTTAATGGCTTTTGCATGTTCAGTTTTTACAGTGTAACACGCATGTTATTCTTTTGAACGGGACAGATTACCTTCGAACCAACCAGGCCGATTCCTGGCGGCCCTGCAGGTCCGGGAGGTCCAGGCAAGCCTCTGTCTCCCTGAACAGAAAATATTTCACAAGTTATCAACATCTATTATTATAATGTTTTATTATGACAATATCACCTCAGACAGACAGAAAAATACTGTATCTGGATCATAAGACATCTCACCAGTAAACACAGAAAGGAAAAACCACCCGAATCAGATAGTGCTGGGATAGTGCTGACATTATTTTTTCATAGCATCCATTATCATATTATGGTTGAGTGGCTCTTTATCTAACAAGAAAAGGCATGTTTGGAGAAGTATCAGGAAAAATAATCTCCCCTCACAATGAGAACTGCTGATGCATCACAACACTACATGGTGGAAAAGCATCAAACGACAAAAACAGCACTATTGCAGATAAAATTTAAAAAGGTAAAAGGTAACTTCTGTAGCAGAGATGAACAATTTTGCCCTTTGGCTGATGACACTCTACTTATTTTAATGTTTTTTTTCCTGTGTAAACTTTTACCTTTGGTCCAGGTAAACCAACACCTTCTGGTCCAGTCTCTCCTGACAACCCAGGAGGCCCCGGAAGTCCCTAAAGACACAGTTAAAAAAACCAAAAGAAAAACCAAAATCACATGGTGCAAGGTAAGGAAGTATAAACAGAGAAGGTTGTAATATAGGTGGAACCTCACCGGAGGGCCGGAGAAGCCTTCACCTTTCAGTCCAGGAGCACCAGCGGGGCCTGGCGATCCTCTGTCACCCTACAAACCAAAAACCCATCATCACTCACTTTCTCACGTCACTTCAAGAGAATCAGTGAAGCGTAAACCTGCGCCGAACTCACCTTAGGACCGCTTAAACCGACCCCCGGCTCTCCCACAGCGCCAGCTGGACCTTGTGGACCCGGTTCCCCCTGACGAAAACGAGATGTAGATCAATCAACCAACCTTGCCACCGTGTGGCAATTGAAGTGTTCAGCACCACATGGCCTTACCTTGGCACCAGGTATACCCCTCCCTGGTGGTCCACTTGCACCTACTGGCCCCATATTTCCTGGATCCCCCTGGAAAAGAAAACATTTATCAGACTTATACTTGACTTGTTTGTTGTTTTGTTTATTGGTTTGCTTTAATGTCTGCAGGATTTTGCAAAGAGTACTGAACCGATTTGCACCGAATTTGGTGGAGGGATGGGACATGAGCCGGAGAAGAATCCATACAATTTTGGAGAAAAATCCTGATCATTTACTATAAATGAGAATTTTTGTTCTCTGAGGTTTGGTGTTTTCCGAGTTCATCATTTCTATCATATATGACAACACTTTGTTCCTTACTTCACTGCTCAGATCTCAAGATGCAGCAACACCATTTGAAGTTTGAAGCTACTAACAGCTGTGTTAAATGATTACACAGTGTTATCATATAAAGTGCTCCAGCTTTGCATACTGTACTCATACCTTTGACCCCATCGGCCCCACAGGACCAACTGCACCTGGCAGGCCTCTGGTCCCCCTGTCCCCTCTGTCTCCCTGCAAAACAAAAGTTCAGTACCGTTGTTCATGTTCTTCCAAACTTTAAGATGATTACTTAACACATCATTTGAAGAAAACTCATATTACAGCACATTTATACATAATTCTTTTCAACTGTGAAAACTCTCCTTTACCTTGTCTCCAGGGACACCTTTACCTGGAGCCCCGTCAGGTCCCCGAGGACCCGGTAACCCAAGGTCACCCTGTCGTCATTTGAAAAGAAGTCAGTGGAGCAGTGGACTGGTAAGAAATACTTCAAAGAATTAAAAAAAAAAAAAGAGAGAGAGAGAGAGCAGGTTTTATATCATGATGTCACCTTTTGTCCCGAGGCTCCATCCTCTCCTGGTAGACCTGGTATCCCTGGTAACCCCTCGGCCCCTGGGTCCCCCTGAGAGAGGACAATAAAACACAAGGGCACAGGTGGGTTGCAAACTGATGGAGAATAAAATAAACCCCTGAATGAACCAAAATGTCACTGGACTACACTGCTCTGTTCTCACGGTTTCTTGTTCTGTCTTTAGGTATTAAAGCTTGTTTTATTGTAATTTATGTCACTAGTCTGAACAAGAACATCAGCTCAATGACTGGTTATTGCTTGTTTCTAAAGCGGAAATAGCTAGCTTTTAGTACTCAATTTAAAGGAATGCTAAGCTAAACTAGCTAATCTAGCTTCATATTTAGCATATAATCATGAGTATCTTCTAGGAAAGCAAATATGCATATTATCTTTAGAGGGACCTCTATTGTAGAGCGATAAGTGAATAGTGCAGTGGTGTTTCAGAGGACTTACTTTGGGTCCTGGTTCCCCCACTCCTCTCTCACCTGGCAGCCCAGGCTCACCTGTGAGGCCCTGGTTCCCCTGAAGACAACATTCACACAGACAGTGGTGAATTCAGTATTTAGTGTTGCTAATGTGGAGCTGTAGTTTAAGAAAACTAACAAAAATCAGGGAACAGGTGAAATCCCAGCAGCATCCCAACAGCATGATACTGAATTTAAGAAATAATGAATTCTGGAAATGACACTGTAAATTATGATAATTTACTGTAAATGAACCAGAACTGAGTCTCTGTGACTGAGACTCTGATTCAGACTCGCAGGCTTTTGATTGACAAGCCAGCTGCGTTTCACCCACACGTTTATGGGATAAAATATGCAGAACAATCAGACAGAGAATCAGTTGAACGTCAATCACAATAAATAGCCTTGTTTCTGAGACAATAACATCATCAGTTAGTCTGACCTTAGGTCCTGTTATTCCGACACCTTGAGCTCCTCTGGGTCCTGCAGGTCCAACTGGGCCTAGATCACCCTGAGAGAAAGACGATGGAGGTGTAAACAGGTGGGAAACGCTGGTAACTTGCTGTACATGTCAATTTTATGTGGTTCTTTTCTAACCTGATCAAAAACCATAAGAAAACAGTCAGTGCCAAACAGTCTGACAAATGTTAATCAGTTTTTACCTTTTCTCCTTGAAGTCCTAAACCAGGAGCACCAAGTGGACCTGGAATCCCAGGTGGTCCAAGACTGCCCTGAGAAAAGATTTTAATGTATTATCATACAAAAAGTACGGCAACTAATGCCCTGATAATCAATTATTACGTATTAGTATGAAAAGGTGGAAAATGTTGAAGCATCAGATACTCAAACAGCCAAGTCAAGTTACTGACCTCTATCTGCAGGATTTTGTGCATTGCACTGCTGCCACATGATTGGCTGATTGGATAATTGCATGAATAAGCAGGTGTACAGGTGTTCCTAATATAGTGCTTGTGACTGTATTTACCTTGTCACCTTTGACCCCAACACCAGGAAGCCCACGGTTGCCCCTTGGGCCATCATATCCTCGATCACCCTAAAGCAAAGACGGTAAATGAGCTGAACACATCACTGATCTCAAAGCAGTTCTCTTGATATAACTGCACAAGTTTCACACACTTGCAGTCACATTTCAAATGTCATGTTCAGCCTGGAAATGTGAATTTCTGCGTATACACACGAGGTTCTGTCGCAATCAATGAAACATTTTCTGGTTGTAATTTCTGTGAGTCAGTCTGTTCTGCTTTGCACCTGCAGTAAACAAATCAAAATGTACAAAGGTCATGTTTTTCTCCAGCGCTGAATGTGCAACAACACGCAGCGCTCAGGATAGACGTTGATGGGTGGAGATGAAGCTGATGGTGTTGTTCCACAGCTCCATCCCAGAATCAGTGACCTGTTGATTTGGCTATATCTGGAATCCAACTTACACTTTACTTACACTTTGAATGAGCATCTGCACGGGGGTTTTATGAACTGGTGACTCTATAAGGACTCAGCTCTGTTATTTCCACTGTTGATATCCAATGCTGCTACTCTGTCTATTTCAACCCGCTCCTCTTAAAATTAGCTTTAATGGTCACAAGTGCATAACACGGACCAGCGCCACATACAGTACCACAGCATTTATAGCCGAACTTAAGAGGAAACCCATACAGAACAATACAAAACACAAAAAAAAACAACAATAAAATAATGATCATAATAATAATCATAAATTTGATTACTGACTGGAACTTTTTCAAGCTGAATTTCATTGGAATTTCACTGTTTGGATCAAACCGCAGCAGCTTATACACACGACAACTGGCGAGGAGGATGCAACATTATTTCTGACTCACCTTCGGCCCTGGAAACCCCTCTCCACGCGGTCCGGGGTTTCCTTGTGCTCCAGGTGGTCCTAGGGGACCCTGGACAGAACAGAACACACATTTAATTAACATATGTGAAGGCTTCAGTAAATGCCGACATGAAATATTAAAAGAAGCTGCTAATAAAAAAGGGGAGGGGGGAGAGTCTAAAAGACTTATACACACTGAGGTTTTTAAATTGTTCAGGATATTTTAACTTCAATTCCCAGAAATCCTGGAGTAAGTTTTTAAAAACATTTGTATTTGTATTTAGAAATGATCTTTACCACTGGTATGCTTAGAATGGATTAGAAGTAATCAAATGTGTACAACAAGATCTCGATACGATCCCACCTACACGCCCAGAAAACAAGACCAGTCATACTCACTGGTAGTCCCGGTTCTCCTATCCCAACAGAACCTGTGGGACCCGGTCTTCCCTGAATACCTTTTTCACCCTGTAAGCATCACACATCATCAGTCAACTACTTGAAGCAAAGGTAATAAATGATTATATTTATTCTGTCTCTGGCAGCTTGTTATTATCAGAGAGAGGACTTTATTTAGAGGAGGGGGCTCTGCCAGAGATACTGTATCTTAAAAGTCTTCTGTGACTGAATGAACCATGAGAGACTAAACTTCCTGTATTTATTCTGATAATTTCACAGTTGTATTTCCCATAATATTTCATAGGTTATCTAAAATCTGTTTTACAGTCACCTTGGCTCCTGGGAATCCAATACCAATGTCCCCTGGTGGTCCAGGAACACCATTGGGTCCTCTGTCTCCCTGTGACGAATAAACAAGTTTAGATTTACATATCATGTGACGGAAATTTCATACAATAAGTGTGTAAGCCCATCCAATCTGATTTTTAAATAAAAAAACATCTTCAATCCTGCAGGTCGCCATGTGTGACTCACATTCAGTCAAACCTGCATCCACTGGTTGGAGGACAATTTACAAAAGATACAGTTTTCTCCTTCCTGCCAACTCTACATGTTTGCTGATGACTCTGTCCTAATGTTGATATGTGCGATTGTAACCATAGAGATTTAAATCTAAATCGAGACTAAGAAAATACACATAACAACCAGGGTTCATGTCCCACTCATTCACATCATTAAGTAACACCAGTATATAAATGCTGAAAACTTTTAAAGAAGCTTTTTAGATTTTCATTTACATCCTGAGATGCTAACTGCAGTATAGTGTATTTTCTCCATGAGTAAGTCAATGTGTCATGTGTCATGTGTCTGCAATTTACAGAAGGATTTTAATGATATCTGATGGAAAAGACTTTAGAAATACTTTCATCTGTGAAGTAAAATAGGAATCTAGTCTTAGTTAATGCTTTGTTCCTTCTGTAAAACGTGCTCTTGATTAATGTCTGGACTTTTCCTGATATAAATCACTTTACATTTCATCTGTATAAAGACATCTTTGTTAGAGCGCTGCAGGACAGCTATGTGGTGATGGAGACATCAGCATCTTATTAGCCTTGGCTGCACATTTAAAAGGTCGTTTTTTATGTTGCCCCCCCCCCCCTTTTTTTTTCACTAAAATTAAAATTTGACAATACAGACGTTGTGTGGGAAAGTGTCTGGGCAGCTCTGCATGTGAATGATGACTTGTGACAAACACTATGATGAACATTATTCCACTATTCTGAGAATAAATAACCCCCAAAACGATGATGATCTTAATGATCTTAATTAGCTAAACCTGTTTGGTTGAGCAGTTGATTGTGTTTTCACTGACAGTATTCCCTGTAGCCTGTGGATGTTGACAGACGAATTTCTAAAAATGGAAGGATTGTTTTTCTTAAAAAGTGAAAGAACTGACTCTAAAGATATTTTTACGTCTCTATTTGGCCCAGAAAATGTTTTGAAAGTTCAAAGATTTCCTGCTTTCTGGTGAATTTTTATGCATCAATTTATGATGGAAATGTCTATTCATACCATACCCAGACTGGTGTGTGTGTGTGTGTGTGTGTGGTTGTATGATTTCACAATTCATATTCATATTTTGGGGTTTAAAAAGACCCAGTCCTGCAGAAAAAAGACCCACACCTCCTCTGCTTTTGTTCTTGTTTGGTTTGGCGTGGTCCGTCTTTTTTAACAGAAACACTAGGGAGTGTTGAAGTCAGAAATTTACAAATTCATGTGCACACAGTGAATTTATATATAAGTGTAAGTGTGATGAGATTTTGTAGTGCTTGCATTTGATCGAACCAATCAAACTGTTTCTGGAAACTAACAAACTAAGACAGAAGACAGGGTCAAAGTTCAAAACCTCTTGAGCTTTTGGTGAAACTTACTTTAGGTCCTGCTGGGCCCTCGGGACCCAAGTCTCCTGGTGGTCCTATTGAACCCTGCAAAACAAATTTAAAGTTTGTCATGTTACAGTAGCTGTTGGTTTTCCTCAATCAACTAGCACTTTTTTTTAATTCTCTAATGAAACAAAAATTTAAGTCAGAAGCACAAAACAATCACGTATGAATTAAAAATGAAGCCCCATGTTGTATGATGGACCCGCTGGTCGAAACCAACCCAGCACAACTGAATGAAAAATACAACAGGATTAACATCAACATTCACGGCTTTCATGTCCTTCGATTCTCAGGCCAAGCTCACAAAATAACAAGGTTATACTGACACTGTGCCAGTGGCACAGAGGAGGAAGAGTTGTGCTGGGCGGCCAGGTCCCTGCACTAATCCCACCACACAAAGTCTGTTCCTGCAAAAGAATAATATCCTGCAAGCCTGGATTCACTGCTTTGGATAGCCACATTAGTATCAGGATTACCGATAATCCAATATTCACATTCCATTAGTGCAGGGCTGAAAAAGAGACAAATTCCACTTCCATTTTTCATATTTGAGAGTGAATGGACTCTCTGATGTCGACATATGGTAACGTCTGAGTGTCAGTGTGAACCGCGGGCAGTGAACTTTATGTTCAGGGTGACAAGAAAAAAAATTCTAACACTTTATTTCACCCAAAGCCTCATTGTGTCGGGAGGATGAAAATTGAGTGGAAGACACCAAAGTCGTTGGGATTCATCCTCTGGGGACCATGCATGTCTGTACAAAACTTCATGCAACACGTCTGATCGTTTTTGAGATATTTCAGTCTGGACCAAAGCAGCGACGTGACAAACAACCAGCTGACACCGTCACGCCTGTAGAGCCATGCCCGACTAAAAACCGTCACTCACTTCTTTAAATTCACAAGTTTTTTTTTCTGTCAGTTTTTATCTTTTTATTTGAGGAAATGTTCTTTTGAGTGGGTAGCCCAATAAAAAATGCTGATTTTAAAATATGAAATTAGCTTGTAAATCCGTCTGTAATCAGCCTGTTTGTGGGGCTTAAAACCATCATAATTGTTACTGTTCAATTAAAAAGAAAAGACACACAGCCACTCTACCTGTTCTCCTTGTAAGCCTCGTAGGCCTTGAGGTCCCTCGGGTCCCTGCAAGATAACACTTAATTCATTATGAGGACAAAGTCTGCGCTAGCTATTGAAATATCTAATTAGATAATGACCGTACGCTGTCACCCTTTTCCCCTGGGGTGCCACAGTCTCCTCTCTCCCCCTGTAAGAAAACACAGAATTAGAAGCTCAGGTTAATTTTTCTATTTCATGCCCATGTCAGTTTACTGTTAGGCTTGTTGCTAAAGCTACCTGGCAAACAGATACCCACCTTGCTGCCCTTGTAACCTGGACGACCCTGTGGAAGACGAAATTGTTTTAAAATCTGCATTAAAGCAACTTTGTATTTGTGCAGGAAAACAAAAAAAAAAGGGAAAGATTTTTTTACCTCTGGACCATCATTTCCAGGTCGACCATTCAAGCCAGGTTCCCCCTTGTGAAAAAAGACCAATGCACAATGAGCTGCATAAAATCCAACACTTAAACATTTCAAGAAGGTTCTGTTTTCTCTGTGTGTTTTGACTCACCCTCGCTCCTTTGAGACCAGGTGACCCTCTGAAGCCTGCGTCTCCTTTTCTACCCTGGAATCAGTAACAGTTCACTGTTGAGTCTTAAAAGACAAGATGATGCTATGTATGTTGGTGACACAAATCAACCAAGACAGCGTAATTATCCTATAATTTTGGCAAAGATTAATAATAACTAATAATTATTGTGTGAAACCCTTCCATTACGACGATAACGAAAACTCACTGGGCTTCCTGGAGGACCTCGCGCTCCTCTTTCACACAAACACACTTGGGCTTGTGGACACTGACACAGAGAGACATACAAAGTCAGTGCAGCCATGTACACTAATGAATTTTATGGTGGAGTTTAGGTAAATGCTGAATTACATTGAATGACTTACCCCTTCAAAAGCGACTGCAGCCTGGAGGCAAAACATCAAATAAAAAATGTTTAGTTACAGATTCAATATAATGTAATTCACTGACAGGAAAGATTCATTTATTCGTTTTTTAAAATTGGAAATGTTAAATATTATCTTCCTTTAGATGTGTTTAGTGTCTTTTTTTTTTTTACAAGCTATATGATGTATGAACAACATCATACATTTCTGAAAAAGCAGAACAAGCCATTCCAGTTTCTCTAGACTGGCCCTGACCTACTGTGGATATTTGACATTTCTCAGCGTGTGGAAAATGCAAAGCAGGCAGACACAACACTGTGACTGAGGTCTGAACCCGCTGTGAGGACAGAAAGTGCAGAAATAAGGAGTGGGGGGGGGGGGGGGGGGGGGGGTTAAAACAGTCTGGGAGAGAAGCTGCATGCTGCTGTCACTGTGATAGGCTGCTGGGTGTGCAGTAGACGATCCATGTGGAGGGCAGAAAGGCAAGCATAGTTTCATTGGTGTCATAGTGGCTATAAGTTGTGATTAAAGACTGTATGCTCTTGAGCATCAATGGCACATGGGTGAGACTCAGCGATGCATCTTCCTGCTGACAGTCTACCATAGTGGTTCCCAAACTCTTTGACCGGGGAACCTTGAAAATGAAGTTATGTCCACCTGTGGCCCCTTGGTGGTTACGGCCTGCTAGAAACATGAGTCATAAGCAATCAAAACATTGCCCCCCTCCCCCCCTTTTTTATGGTATTTGTTTTTAGAGGCCAGGACAGCTGAAAGTATGCAATATTTCACAAGAACAAAAAAATTTCAATAGGAGAACTAGTCAGATTTATCTTGGGTCCCAGTGGACGCTCACGGCAAAGAGACAGGTGCATATGTAGGTCAGACAGTGTTTAGAAACACCACTGCTTTCTTGTGAAAACCCTTCATTTTGATTGGTCGATTGTCATATCTTAAATTCAGCGGAGAGACACGTTGCAGTCAAAGTAAAACAAACCAATGCTTTTCTTTCATTACCCCTGAAACAAAAGAGACATCTGGGAGATATGACCCATTCATAGTAAGTTAACTTTAACTAATGTATTAATAGTTACTGCTGCTGCGTAAGATCTGTCCTAACTCTTTGGAAGCCACAGATCTTGTAGATCGACCCCAGCTCCGAGCTCAGTGGTTTGGTCATGGACAGCCTGCTGATCTAACTGCATAAGGACAATTCAGAAAGAATCATATAGTTTGACAAGATAAAGAAAAGTAGACTGAATTTACTTTGAAATTGTTTGAATATTTTGGCTCTAAAGTGGCTGAAACTTCTAATCCGATAAATTCTGCTTGGCTCAACCAATGTGGCCAAAAAAATCCAGGGCAATGCCAACAACCAGCAGTACTGCAATACCAAAACTAAGTCTGAGGAAAACACATTAAAGCCCCTATGTGTACATTTTTATGTGATTATAATATTTGAAATTATTTTGATAGTATAAGGTTTTATTTTCAGAAAACATATACAATCCAACCTCTGATTCTCAGTGTCCCCAGGTCAGATTTGTGTCTGGTAAAGTGTCTCTTTTGGTACATCTACTTGGTGATGCCGAAGTCATAAAGTTTCAAAACCTTCACGTGGAAGCTTTAATAAAGAAAACATTAGATTTGTTTCCCCAACTGACCCTGCAACCAAATGTTGTTTCTCATGTCGACGGCTGCCATCTTAACTCTACTCACCATCTCTTTGAGCAGCTTCTCTTCCAGCTGGGGATCAAGAAGACTTTGGACAAACTGCTGAGCTGGTGTGCTGGCAATGGCCCGAAGCTTGGCGTTATTCTGACTCTGCTGGGCGATGTCTGATAACCCTACAGCAAAGAACTTTATGCCATGACCTTTGGCCTCCGCTGCAGCTGCAATCACATCTGGGTTGCGGGGATGGTCGACCCCGTCTGTCATCAGCACTACAACCCTGACGCTGTCTGGCAGCGTCTCCTGCACCAGCAGCTGCGAAGCATTGGTGATGGCGTAGGTGGTGTAGGTGCCGTGGCCGATGTAGTTCATGGTGCTGACCTCACCGTGGTATGAATCCAGGTCTTTCCAGGCTGAGAATCTGTGCTCTATAGACACGGAGCTGCTGTACTGAAGCGCAGCCATCCGCACCTTCAGGTCCCAGCCAGCTACCTGCAGCGTGGCGAGCCGTGTGCTGAAGCTCAGGACGAAGGCCTTCTGCTTCTCAAACAGGAATATTTTTGCGCTCTCAGAGCTGTCCAGGATGAAGGCCACCTCCAGTGAACATGTCATACCTGAAGCTGTAGGAGAGGGAAACCACCAGAAAGTTCAGGCGGACTTTTAGATTCACAAAACTGTCAAGAAGACGGAAGTATTATGAAAAGCTCTATTAGCGCTAAAAGCTAACTCTTTATAAAACTGTAAGAGTGATTTTTTTTCATGGGTTTATTCATACACTTATGAATTTCTACCATGTTTTTTACCAACTGTTGGAGGCTAGTACTACTACTTCTGAATTAATATTACCAATATTTAATGTCAATATTCAATCTTTAAAAGATAGCAACATGCAGCAGCATTGTCAAAATTAGTCCATTAATTGATTTGCTGAATAACATAAAGGTTTTTATTGAACAATGAATATCTCTCACCTTTGGACGGTTCTAACCTTGGACTTGTGTGACAGGCATTTTATAGACTGAGTTAACTGATTAATCAAATATCAGTGGACTTATGGATAACGAAAAAATAATAATTAATTACAGTCCTATCATGCATTGCTGTCTGCCACAGTGTCTTTTTTGATGATACCACCAGGGGTTGCCAAAGCCCAACATTTTCAAATCCCACACATAGGAGCTTTAAATACAACTTCATTTAACTCCTTCACGCCACTTTGATGGTCACGTGACCAGATTCAGTGACTCTGAATTTGTTTTTCGTACATCGTGGGAAAAAAATGGGCCTTAAATATCAGCACAGCATACAGGCAGACTTTGCATTTTACACAATAAAATCCTATGAATACAGACACACATGGGAGTAATGATGATGACAATTTGAAAACACAACTATAAATAGGATTATGCAACAACATTATATATATTTCCAGGCATTGAATGTTAGATTACAAATGGCCCACGATGTTCTGTGAGTGGTGGGTTGTTGAGTTCAATCACTAAAAGCTGCACCAGATGCAAAATATGTAAAAAAAGACACTCAAGGAAAACACTGTTCAAGCATGGATCGTGGAGTGACTTAAAGTTTGGTGACTACTAGGCCTGAATGTGACCTCTTTCCTAACCCGATGATCTATCAGGTTGTCCTTTCCAAAGAGAACTGCAATAGCTATAAGGCCAGGAAGGTTTTGTTTGTGTGGTGAATGTCTGATCCTTCTACCTGGTGTCTGTTACGCCCACATGATCCAGTGACTAACCTTCCCCACCAACATGTGGATACCTCATATGCAGAATTACCATTTCCTCCATCATCATGCAGCCTGTAGTTGTTCCTGCGTCCTGTCTTTCGCCTCTGGCCCGTGGCCTCGTGTACGAGAGCCAGCAGCAGAAGGCAAAGCCCCACTCCTCTCCTCAGGTTTCCCCTCAGCAACATTTCCATTCTAGCAGAAAAAGCAATTATGTAGCTCATTACAAGACAGAGTAATGAAGTGCACACTCATAAAATATGTGAAAAGCAAGAAAAAAAATAAGATTCTGTCAGTATCATAAGATTTACAATATATCTTATATCACACATCCTACTAACCACACCCAAACAGAGCACTGGTAGCTGAACAGCTGCACTTTCACAGTATAATGACTTTTATTTGCTCAAGTGATAATCCTAATGATGTGATCCTGAATTCCATGTTCCTGTGATAATATACTTTATAAAACACCTGCAATGTTAAGAGTGCCTAAATATGAAGATATATTTAAATCCAGAACAATCTGTGCAAATACTAATTCGTCTAAACGAGTTTAAAAAAACTGCAACCTTTAAATAATACATCGTGAAATTTAATTAATGTAGAGTAAATAAGCTTCTGTAAACGTAAAGAAGATTCTGCCTTATTTGACTACATGAACATAATGACTTCTCTAAGCTGTAGTACACACTTTAAAATTATTCAAACTTTAACAGTGCACTACAAAATAAATCAATGAAGAGTGCATACTTAATTGACAATGCAAAAAAAATAATTAAATAAATAAAAGAAAAAGTTATTAAATCTTTTACCTAGAGTCTCATTTAGCTGCAGTCAGTGCTTCAAGTCCAGTCATCTGTGGCTCTTTGGGAGGCATTTCGCCGCGGAACCAGGTCCCTTTAAACCGGGCTGAGATAAAGTGAGGACCATCAGATGAGCTGATGCGCTGTGAGTGTAGCCGGAGGCTCTGGGGCCGCTCCAAAATTTCTGCGCTGGTCCAGTTCAGTGCTTGATCACTGGTCGAAAGGACTTTGTTGTCCTGACTCTCCTGCTCACAGACACAATAACTTCCTGTGGGAATATTATTGGAATATTAGAGCAATGTAGATAAATTACAACAGTTAAAAGCATCACAGAGAGGAAATCTCCAAACTGATATCCGCATAGTTAATTATCAAAATAAAGTACCCTTCACTACAGGGGCAGCCCATAACTTCCTATTCTCATAAACAGACCACCTGTGCCCCTTTTATACATAAATTGGGAGGGTTAATATAGTTTCCAGTCTGCCTCCCTGTTCGTGTTTTGAGCTGTTGCGCATGGATAATATTGTTTGGATGCCGTGCGTAAAAGTCCCAAATGAGATTATTTTACTTCTCCACTGTCGCCCACTGATGCGAAAACCAGATGAGTTGTTGTATTATGATTCCCATGTACAGCTATGATGGTGACCTATTTTAAGAAGTTGTAGTAGTAGTAGTAGTAGCCTACTTGTAATGTGCCAAGGCCAGTTGTTTACTTTCTCTAACATATTCTACTATATAAGTTTTTTAATTCGATAATTTAAAATACTCAGATGATCTATGTGTCGTTGTGATTGGATTTAAATTTGGTTCACTCCTCTCCCCTCTTTATGTATTTTCATTTAATTTTGGTTACGGCGTCCTCTGGTGGTGAACCTGCCTCCCAAGTGTAACCGGAACTTTGGAGACGCTGACTTCCCTGACCGCACGGACGTGTTTTGGTGCAACACACAACAATCTGTCGGGCTGGAAGTTGAGTCCCTGTCCGACATGTGTATGTCAAATCGTAACTCGGTGGCTCGTTTAAACTCTCTGTATGCGTGTAAGTAACACACCGCCGTTAATATTGTAAAGTATTGTAACTGTTTTCTGCTGCTAGCTCAGTCAGCTTTAGCTAAACGCTCGTGTTTTAGCCCGCCCTTCAGTCTTTAGCATTAGCTTAGTCGAGCTAGCATGTCAACAAACTTCTAACTTTAGTTTTAACTACCGCATCGTTTTAGCTAGTAACTAATTACACATCTTTGACCTAACAATGTTTTTTTATATCGAACGAATACGTCGCTAACTAACAATTTCACACATAAAACTCTGGAAAACGTGCAATTTTACATTAACAGCTTAACCAGTTTGCACGATAACGCTGCTTTAACGTATTTGTAAGATTTCTAAATGCTGTGTATTGTCCAGCCTGGGTCCGTTGCAGTCAGGTGACAATACTGTGTAACGTTGTCACTTACAGATAAGCACTACAGCAGGGTTAATGAATACAGGACGTCTGGAAGAAGCTAATGTGTAGCTCGCGTCCTTGGTTAGGTTTTTATATCTATGTTAAATCAGCCAAAAACTAATGGGTAGTTAAAAGAGAATCAGGATGAAAACAACAGGACAAATAACACCCACATAATGTATCTGTATGTGTTTTTAATGATAAAATTAACATCTAAGTGATAGTGTGTAGATAATCAAATGTAAGCAAAAATAATATATTTTTTTTAGATTTAAATCCAGTTATACACTTAAATATAGTTTTTATGAATCACAACTTGTCAAAACGTAGCAAATGTCTGTATATGATATTACTGTGGTGTCACTAGTATTTATCAGTGTGCTAATTTTTTGTGTCAATGTCCCGTTTCCAGACTTTAGAAGGCAGATTCCTTTGAGATCCTTCTAGCTGCTTCTGAATCATGAGTGGCTCAAAGCCAGACATCCTGTGGTCTCCCCACCACCCTGACCGCTATGTCATCTGTGACTCTGAGCTGGGACTGTACCGTATTGGACCTGTGGGCAGCGCAGAAACCAAGGCGGGCACACTCCCACTGTCTGAAGAAACTGCTGCTACTTTACTAGCCATTAACTCTGACACCCCATACATGAAGTGTGTGGCCTGGTACCCGAAACATGAGCCTGAGTGTTTACTTGCTGTGGGCCAAGCTAATGGCAGGGTGGTGCTCACCAGCTTGGGCCAGAGCCACAACTCCACATGTAAGGAGCTTGTGGGGAAGGAGTTTGTGCCCAAGCACGCCCGCCAATGTAACACTTTAGCCTGGAACCCTGTGGACAGCAACTTGCTGGCTGCTGGGCTGGACAAGCACAGAGCAGACTTCTCTGTTCTCATATGGGACATCAGCAGTAAATTTTCCCCAGAAGCCAGTGTAACAGCTGAGAAGATTCGTCTCTCGTCTGTGGATTTGGACTCCAGCACAGTAGTGACCAAACCCCTCTATGAGCTCGGCCAGAATGATGCTTGCCTTTCCCTCTGCTGGCTGCTTCGTGACCCAAAGCTGCTGTTGGCAGGCATGCACCGAAACCTGGCAATATTTGACCTGAGAAACACGAGCCAGAAAACGTTTGTCAATACCAAGGCCATCCAGGGGGTGACAGTTGATCCACACTTCCATGACCGTGTGGCTTCCTTCTTTGAGGGGCAGGTGGCCATCTGGGATCTGAGGAAGTTTGAGAAGCCTGTGCTCACTCTCACTGAGCAGCCAAAACCACTCACCAAGGTATAACAGGATTTGATGTTTGGGTAGATGAGGTAATGAGTTGTGTTTTCAAGGCTCTTTTGCAGATGCAGTTTATTGGTAAAGTATTGGTACGTTGGTTCTGTATGCAGAAAGATGGTGGTTAATTATGTGATATCATTTACAGGTGGCTTGGTGTCCAACTCGTACCGGCCTGCTGGCCACTCTGACACGTGACAGCAACATCATCCGCCTTTATGACATGCAACACACTCCTACACCCATTGGTGACGAGACGGAGCCCACCATCATCGAACGGAGCGTGCAGCCCTGTGAAAGCCAGATCGGCAGCTTCGCTTGGCACCCGTCCTCTCAGAACCGCATGGTGGTAGTGTCAGCGGCCAACCGGGTCATGACTGACTTCACCGTGTTTGAACGCATCTCACTGGCCTGGAGCTCCACCACCTCGCTCATGTGGGCGTGCGGCAGACACCTGTATGACTGTGTCGAGGATGGGGCTGACGGAGTGGAGAGCATGATTGAGAAAGACATCGCCACGAAAATGAGGCAGAGGGCTCAGTCCAGGTACGGGCACGATACCGTCCAGGTGTGGAGGAACCACCTGTTGGCCGGAGGGAACGATCCCCAGCTCAAGTCTTTGTGGTACGATCTGTTCTATATCCTTCGTGATCATGAAGTGGTGGAAAGCCTGTTTAGTGGAGTAGTAACTCTATTGTTATTTTATTGTTGGTATAATTAATATTGATTAGGTAATAGTATTCCTTAAAAGATGCTGTACAGAGATGCCGTGTTCAATAGTTGTGGTTTATTAGTCCTTTTTATTCAGAGTTTTATTTGCGTTTTCACAGTCACCTGGTCTAGTGTGGAGAACACATATTTGACTGTAGATGTAGATATTAGTTATAGTATTTTATTAAAACATGCGGTAATTAAATAGATAACTATTAGAGCCACTACGTCTAGATTTGTTGTGTGCTTTTAGCACCTTGAAATGATTCTGGTGCACAATTTGTAGAAAGATGCGTTGAAAATAAATTGGTGATGATGGTGAAAACATTCCTCAAATATTCATCTCCTCCAAGGACTTGCAATATCTAGTATGTCACAAAAGCATTTTTCTAACATAAAGGCTGATGTATTATCTTTAAAATAATTGTTATTTAGGAACAAAAACCTGCATATATCCTAGACAAGAAATGTAAAGGTCTTTTATAATCAGCACTAATTATTATTTGAATGTTAAACTGTAAAACTAAACTCTGGATTTCCTCAATTCAGCAGAGAAAACTTCTTCTCTCCTCCCTTGGTGCAGTTTGAAATTAATTAACGTGACAATTGGTTGTTCTGTAGTTAAACAGCCTCATCCTTAATCTGCCATGTTTCACTATGTTGCAATGTCGGTTATAATTCCTATGTAAGTATCACATATGAAGCAGTGTGCAGAGGACATGGAGCTGAAACTGCAGGGGAACAAACAGTCTATTGTCTACTCTGGTATCAAGAACATTGTCAAGACCAGCTCAGGTAAGAAGCTGACACACCGACCCTCTGACCAACTGAACATCTCATATGATAAAATGTGAAGGAGAATCAGACCTTAGTTAAATACAAATGTTAAGATTTGTATTATTCTGCATTGAATGGAATATCACAAAATGTGATGTTCAGCATATGTCCTTCTCGTCAACCCAGGCACAACAGAGAGCCGCAGGTGCTGGAGCGGCTCGGACCGTCAGACAGATGTTCCTCGGTACCACAGCGAGGAGCGCTGCCTCGCCCTGCGGCTCTGTGGCTGGATCAGCCGGGGGCCTGAAATCGACGTGGAGACCTTCCTGCGATCACTGGAGCAGGAACGTGAGTGGGAGCGGGCGGCTGCCGTCGCTCTGTTCAACCTGGACATCCGCCGGGCCATCCAGATCCTCAACAAAGGAGCCACTGCTGAGAAGGGTGAGCGCTGCAGCACTGAGGAGTGTGGGAGGGTGAAGTGAGCGCAGAGTGATAGGAAGCAGGTGTGACTTTGAAGCCAAGTGTTGACAGGAAAGAGAAATGCTTCAGACCAAACTCATGATTGCAGTTCTAGTGCTTTTGTGTTACATTGACATAAATTTATATAATCAAATTTATGTGCATAAGGAATGTGATTAGTGATAATTTTCTGGATTAATCCTTTGGGCTAGAAAACATTGGGAAATGACAACCTGGATCCATCAAACATTTGGCATTTGTGCTTGAAAAGTTAGTTAAACGATTATTAGTTGCAGATTAATCGATTAATCTTTGCACTGCTTATGTGCTCCGTCTCTTTTGTTTTGCTTTATTTTCCTAAATTAGATTATGTTGTAAGTGAAAATGAAGCAGTAAAAAACCCAACCAATTAAATATCACAAACCTTTAAATTTTCTCATCCCATTGTTTCACACTCCACAGTGATCTGTGGAGTGTGAAACAATGGGATGAGAAAATTTAAAGGTAAATGTTGTGTTTTGTAATGTCATGCTGCTTCAACAGGAAATTAAGTAAGCAATATTTATTGTTACTCATGGTTCCTGCACAGGTCTAGAGCTTGAAAAAAGTCTCCTTCTCACCGTTTGAGGTCATTCAGGTCAAACACTGCACAGAAATGTCTAAACATGTCATTGTGCAACACAAAGTGGTTTTCTTTTCTTTTAGTAATTCAACATTTGTTGCTGTGAATAAAAACATTTGTAGAGTTATATTAGCTGGTGTAAATCATATTAATCCCCAACCAAAATCTTCAAATGAAATGAAAGTCTTGGGGAATTTTAAAAAATGGAACAACAACAGAAGTACCTTGTTTTCCACCGAACTCTGATCCTGTATCAGCTGCGGTGTTTTTGACACCGAGGCTTAATGCTAATAGAGAGAGAAGGCTCTTGTTTACACACGTCTTTACTAAGAAAAATTCCACCAATGTAGGTCAAAAGATTTTCTGGTGTATGTTCTAATGAGGGTTTCCTGAGAATGACTGATGGGGCGATTCATTAGATAAGATGTGTCGACAGAGTTACAGTGTTTTTTCTCTAACAGCAGTGCTGATGTAACGTACTGATTGTCATCTCCACACTTGAGCAAACACATGAACATCTTTGATATTAGCTCAGTTTAGTTTGACATGTTCCCAGCATGTTTCTACAACCGCCTCTGTTACTTTTGCAGACATATATGAAATTAATATTGATCTGTAATTAATCTGGAGTCCCTAAAACTGGCTGCTGGCTGTAGCTTCATATTTACCACACAGACATGACAATGATATCAATCTTCTCATCTACCTATCAGCAAAAAAGCAAATAAGTGTGTCTCCCAAAATGTGAAACTACACCTTTAACCTCCTAGGACCTGGCGTCCACATATGTGGACCTCACATTTTGGGTTCTCTAGACCACAATACTAACTTTTTCTCAACAAGGGCCTGGTGACCACATATGAGGATATTATACTGCCACTCAGTAATCGAAATTTAAAACTAATGTCCTCATATGTGGACATCATTTTTCTCAGGTCCCAATCAGCCTAAATAGCAAAGAGAAATTAAAAATGCACGCCATGCAAGAGTTCGCGTCTTAGGAGGTTAAGTTGTTGATATTAAAACATTGATTGAATGCATTTACATCAATTTGGCCTTTTGAAATCCTTTATAAACACATTTTATAATGTTAAACGATTCACAGCCATCAAAGAGAACCTACATTTCTTTCTCTCTGTCCTCAACAAACCGTCTGTACCTCTGAGAAGAGAAAGGGATTTAAGGCGCTCCTCGGATCATGGAGTTGTTTCTGATGTGACTAACTATTACACAAAGGTCTTACTAGACACCACCTTGCGATGGGATCACACCAGCCGACCCATGAGTACTCAGCAGTCATTACTACATTATTACATGAATGACAATTAGTAATCTCGGACGGTGGTGATGCTATCGTAGTGACAAAATCTGTCCACAGACAGACATATTAACACCTGCCAGAGTAATCAAATCTGCTTCTCGGGTAGTTCCCGCTACAGTAGATGTCTCCAGGAACACATTTTGCCATGATGACATACAGACACACACAAGGTGAAAACAATACCAGCCACCCGATAATATCATCATGGAGGCTGCCAATTTAGCTGCTGTTTAACTGTATTGCCCTTCTACAAAGAGGTGTGTCTGTTGTTTAGCGTACCCTCATTGTTTTGAATGGAAAGGCTAAAATAATAGGAACACCTATCAACATAACACAGGCTACAGTGCATCCTCCAGAAAGATCATAATGCTGAATCAACATCTCTTTAACACTGTTTTAACAAAAACTGAGCGTTATAATCTGCATGTGGGAGGATTTATTTCAGCACTGTTGTATTACACTGCATTAGTTTTAGCCTGGTGTTCCTAATAAATTGCCAACTTAGTGGATTTTTCATATACAAACAAAACTAGTCTCAGAAGCTCCATCCTCTTGATGTAAAAAACGTTCTGTCTAGATGTGGTTTTTGCTCGACCACAGTGCCGCACTTACAGTCACGACTCTGGCGAAGGTAAATAAATCTGCTCCTTGGACTTCTTGTTATTCGCAGGTGACCTGAACCTGAATGTGGTTGCCATGGCTCTGTCAGGCTACACCGATGAGAAGTCCTCCCTGTGGAGGGAGATGTGCAGTTCTCTGAGGCTGCAGCTGAAGAACCCCTACCTCTGCGTCATGTTTGCCTTTCTCACCAGTGAGCCTGGAGCCTACGATGGCGTGCTGGTATTGGATCTCTAAATATCATGGACTTTTGGAAAGCTAGCAGAAGAAAAAAATACACTGGCACTCTTTTCTCACTTCACAGTAGCCGTTTTGTTTTCACTTCATAAAAAGCTTTACATATGTGATGAAAAGGTAAGTTATACTCCAGTAGTCTTTATTGAGAAAATCATCAGGTGCACAGGAAGAGATGTGTTTCACATTTCCGTCATCAGCGCCCTAAGTCATAAAACACTTCACCGAAAATGAACCGGCGCCCAGAACAGAGTGTGTGTTTCTGCTTTTTCCTCCCTCGGTTGCATCAGATTTTGGCCACCAGCTGCTGTCACATTTATTTATCTCTTTAGACCTTCTCCCAGCCAAAAGTGATGACTCCATGATAAGAACATTCAGTCAAGTTATTTTGCCTTCGTTTCTTGCCATATATATATTTTTTTCAGAACAGATTAGGTGAAAAAGATGATTGGTTTCCTTTAGATCTGTGTCAGAGAGAAGAGAAACATTTTTGTGCCAATGTTGAGCCTCATATTATTTGTAGAAAATATTGGACGCACATTGTAAATTAAAATGTTTCCCCAGTTTTTTTTTTATCCGAAACAAAAAGAAAAGGTGAAGTACTTTGTTTGTGTTTCAGTATGAGAGCAGTGTCGCCGTGCGAGACCGAGTCGCCTTTGCCTGTATGTTTCTCAGCGACGCACAGGTAACACACTGCAAAGTCCAGCTTTTAACAGTAAATTATATCCTGGTGGTACCATGTTGTAGTTATGAATTGTTAGAAGCATATGACGTGTTTTATAAGCTGGATCTCTCTGGGTATTTGGTTGCAGCTGCCTCGATACATCGACAAACTAACCATTGAGATGAAGGAAGCGGGCAACCTTGAGGGCATCCTGCTGACGGGGCTGAGTAAAGATGGCGTAGATCTAATGGAGAGCTACGTGGACCACACTGGAGACGTCCAGACTGCCAGCTTCTGCATGCTGAAGGTATAAAAATGTACACAATGTATGCAAACTAATGTCCTTATCTGTAGTCCAGACACATTCACACCAGGTTTTATTGGAAAGAAGAAGGTATTTTATAAATACGAGTTTGTGTCATCTCATAATAATGAATGCCCCCCACATGAAGAGAGGTGCAGAAACTAGGGCTACTGGGTAATTTTACACACACATAATATAATCCACTTAATTTGAATGAAACCAGTAGCTGTGAATTCAAACAAAGTTTTGGTTCCACAGCTTTAGCTTATTTGACTGTGTCAGATTTGGGCTTCATACAAATAGGTGATAAAGATTTTTTATTTTTTTTGTAAGGCACCAATAATCACAAGAGTATTTTCACTCTGACGTAATAGAAACAGACTACTCCTTATCATGTGAAAATTGGTGCAGTTGGTTAAACCTGTGTCATAGCACAACATAGAACATAGATGCACGTATTTGAGTGATTTCTTGCTGTGTGAGTTTTGCAGTAGCTGCTTTAACTCAGTTAGCACTAACAAATGATGACGAAGTGATATCTCCCCTCAGAAACAATCCTAAAACTGTTTTATAAATCAATGTTTAATTTTTATGAAGTTAATTAAAATAGTACTCAAACTAACAAAGAATATTGAGTACATACATGCCTGTGTCGCCCCCACACCTGTAAAACTTAATGGACCGCACATTGCACAATGCAAGAAGGGTTGAACCTAATTGCCAACTCCGAGACTATTTGATTTGGATCATTAGGAAATGAAGTGAGAATGGTGCTTTTTTTTAACTTTGCAAACTGTGGAGGCCCCAGTAAGCTCCAGGAAGTGACCCAAAATACAAGGTTTAATGATTAACATGACTGAAGTCAATACAAATCTGCAAGAAGAAAGAAAAATTAGTGTGTCTCTTTCACACTTGGGGAAATCGATGCACATGCTAAAACATGCCTCTTCATTTCTAAAAGGCCACAAGTGTTATTCTTAGCATAATTACCTCCTGCTATGAAAATACAAAGCAAACCTCATCAGAGTCCTTTCCTCCTCTGCTTTTGTTTGTATAAAGAAATAATAAAGAAATGAAAGTAGTCGAACAGGTCTGTAATGCTTCGCTGTTCATGGGAACAACTATCTTGGCTTTATTTTCTCCCCTGCTGTGACCTGCTGCTGAAAAGAGCACAGTAAATGCATATACCTTACATATGTGTATACAAACATGTACACATTCCACCGGAGGGATGGGTGCAGGAAGGGTGAGCTTTGTGGAAACCGGTCGCAGTTCAAGTACACTCTTGACTGATTTGTTTCTGTGGCTTGCTCTCCCATGCTGCACCCAAACTGAAGTGAAAATATGAAACAGGCCTAAGCATAACAAAAATCTCTTCCGATAGGGTTCACCAGGGGAAGTGTTGAAGGACCCTCGAGTCCAGTGCTGGATAGAAAACTACCGCAACCTGCTGGATGCGTGGAGGTTCTGGCACAAGCGGGCCGAGTTTGACATCCACAGAGGCAAACTGGACCCCAGCTCCAAACCGCTAGCCCAGGTAACCAACGTCAGGCGAGGATTTTTATTTATTTTTTAATAACTGTGGTGCTGAAACTATTCATTGATTAGGTGATGGACAAAAAATTACAACAGTTTTGCTGAGTATTTAATGGTTTGTCAAACTTTCACTGGCTTCTCACGTGAGGATTTTTCTCATTTAGTAACGTAAATATTCTGGGTTGTGCAGAAACAGCACATGGAATTTCAAGTATTTAAAAATAATAAACATGAATTATTAATGAAAATATGTTGCGTAAGTTGCAGCCATAAATACTTTTATTTGATAACGTCAGTCATTAAAAGTTAGTGGTTAGGTTTGATAAAACTTTCAGAAATGCTTTATAGGCTCAGTAAAACCGCATCAGTTTCTTCTCTCTCAGCTCAGATGTGATGTGGCACTAGCAGTCTGTCTGTTTACTGTCTTAGACATTACTACCTTCATAACAAAATAAGATGCTTGTACTGTTTATCAAAGCACACGTTTCTGCCAAGCAATCTGAAGAGTGTCAGCTTAAGCGCATAACACCCACAGCTCTTCTCTCCAATTCTTGTCATAAAACCTGTGCTAGTTAGTTTCCTCCTCTTTAAAGCATACACAGCATACACTCTCCTTTAAGAGCGTTTTTATAAAGCTTAATACTAAGAATGTTTTTTATGGGTGATTATGAGGAACCTGGTGCTGCAAACAAAACTTGGCACCATCTAACATTACAATAATCGCAGTTAAGCATGCTGGGATTATCGCTGTATTATCTAATACTTATCTCTCTCTAAGAAAAAAAAATAAAACCCAGACAGCTGGTGAGTATGTTCTTGTTGGTGTTTACCTACATGTTCACCACTCCTTATCAACTGACCTTTGTGTTTGTTCTTGCGCTGCAGGTGTTTGTGAGCTGCAACTTCTGCGGGAAGTCCATCTCCTACAGCTGCTCGGCGATGCCGCACCAGGGCCGCGGCTTCAGCCAGTACGGTGTCAGCGGCTCACCCACCAAGTCTAAAGTCACCAGTTGCCCTGGCTGCAGGAAACCGCTGCCACGCTGTGCCCTCTGCCTCATGAACATGGGCACACCTGTTTCCAATTGCCCAGGTAAAGCTGCCCTGTGTGGAGTGTGTGTCAACAGATGGTCAGCTGATATTTCCAGTAACAGGAACATGTCTTGGAGCAGCTTAAGTGGGTATAATACTTAACTGAGCATTTGCAGGCGAGAATATGTGGACTTTGATCAGCATCTAGGGACAGTTGCATTTGCGAGTGCGGCGGCCAATCCAGTTCCCTCATCGCCGTGATGTCACTCATTCCAACGTTGACAGATTTTAGTGATTGCTAATATTGATTTATGGATAAATATGTTTTTTTTGGCAGGAACAGGGAAGTCTGATGAGAAGGTGGACTTGACAAGGGAGAACAAACTCGCTCAGTTCAACAACTGGTTCACCTGGTGTCACAACTGTCGACACGGCGGCCACGCTGGCCATATGCTCAGCTGGTTCAGGTGGGGCTCTCACTGGATGCTGCACATGCGTAGATAATGTTTAGACACATGTGAACATGGTTACGCCTGTGATTCGTGTTCCTTCTGTTTGTTTGATTTCCAATGGTGAAACGAGGCTGAGTCATTGAATTTAGGCAGCAAAATAGAATATTTTTTCTGTTTTTCAAATTAAGTATTATTACATAACCAGTCAGATGCAAAAATCTATTAGTAGAAAATGGGACTATTTTCAGTGATAACAATGGATGTCTGCAGACTATCATGTGGTCAACAGTAATTCCTATGTTCATCAGAGATCCTGCTTTAAACCCAAATTGGACACATGCTTGAAAACATTTCTTCTCTCTCTGACATAATCATGAAAGGAAAAGTAATTCTACTGCTTTTTTATTACTTCTGACTTCAATGTAAAGGTTAATGCGATGTTGTTAAGTTATGTCCATGTTGGGATCCTGCTAAAGAAGGAGGACTCCGTTTTCCAGTATAAACTGGTTGGTTAGGATGTGATCGCTGCGTCCTCTTTGAGGGTAGAGATAATCCTCTTGCTTTCTTTAAACTAAACCTTAAAGGCAGTTTCGGGTTGAAATAACACGCCTGTGGCAAAACCCTCTTTGCTTGACTTTTGTTCTGTGCTTTATTACTGGGTTAGTAAATAAAATACAGAACTTGGAGCCATATTCCTTGTGCATCATAAAATGCTGTGCATCATAAAATGCTTCAATACTCATTCTTCTTGAAATGCAATTTTCAAAAACAGCTTTTTTATTTACAGAATTGACAGTCTAATGAACAGAAGGTACACTGACCTGCTGGGCCCTTCGATATTCTTGTGGAAAATCTACAAACCTCTGTATTACCTGTGGTTAACACATTGTGTCTCGTCTTCATGTGGCTTCTTTCTAAACTGACCTCCATGTGTCTGTTACAGAGACCACACAGAGTGCCCGGTGTCAGCTTGTACATGTAAATGCATGCAGCTGGACACCACAGGGAACCTGGTGCCTTCAGACAGCAGCTAAACAGGAGGAACCTGTCGGACTCTGAAGCCAAACACCAGCCCAGAGCCAACCAGTGCAGGTTCACTGCTGCACCCGCCGCACCGACCACTGGGCAAGGGACAAAGGGTGACAGCAGTGTCCTCCTCTGAAGTGGCTGCTTGAAAAGAATGAAATACTGTTAAGTCATAGTCTAGTGAATGTAACCTTGTAACAGAGCCCTATATGAAGAAGGGAGGCAGTGTGTGTTACTGATCTGACTAACTGAAGCAATGACAGAAAGGGAGTGAATGCAAACTCACATGCTCTGCTAATGAAAATCCCACTCAGGAGAAATACAAGAGGTTCTGCTGTAATCAAGCCTCTTCCAATCTAACCTGAATCAGGCTTATGGTTTTGTTGTGATCTATTAAAAAAAACAAAAAAAAAAAAGTCAAATGTCCACTCACACATCAGGTTGTAAAGATGTGAACACAGGTGCCAATATTTCTGAGCTATATTTTGTGGCTTGTGTTTTAATACGCTATTTAACGTCTGTGTTTGTCTTATGAAAGGATTTTCACATACCTCATGAAAGCATTGTTCGGGGTGAAGGATGGTACCCCGGGTGACAAAGCGGAGTCTAGCGCACAATAACAAAACTCTCTTGCTCTCTTCATTTTACTCTGTGCCACTGTTCATCTGGCATTGTGCGGGGAGGGCTACCAGTGTGAGGGGTAGTTTTGTTGGGGGTGGGGGGGTGAGGAATTGGAGAAGGTCGGGGTGGTGGGTGAGGAGGAGGAGGGGGAGGAAGGTGGGAGGGTGGGAGGGTGCATCTGTATTCACCAGCCCACTCCAGGCCTGTGGCCCATGAAAGAAGCTCCCCAGAAAACAGCAGCTGCTCGGCACTCCAGATTGTTCCCCTCATAAAGAACCTCAGCTGCCGGAACACTATTGACTCAAAGAGAGGGCGAGAGAACAGACAGCCTGAGCCCTGTACCCCCCTACCACCCCCTTCTACACCCTCCGACATACACAGACTTACCCTCTCTTTCTTTCTCTCTCTCTCTCTCTTTCTCTCTCTCTCTCTCTCTCTCTCTCTCTCTCTCTGTCTCTCTCTCTCTCTCTCTCTCTCTCTCTCTCTCTCTGGTGCCCAAATTGCATCCAAAAACTATGCATACCACACATCAATCCAAGGATGGGCGCCGTCTGTGGGGGGACTGCCGTGTGTAAGCCGCATTGTAAATGGGTTTTCTCTCTTTCTCTGCCACCCTCCCCGCTCTGTCACTAACCCAGGGAGGCATTGTAAGTGAGAGGCAGCCTGCACCAGAGCTGGCTAAATCACTTAGTCATGGAGTAGGGAGGAGGAGGAGTTGGGTGGTGGTGGTGGTGGTGGTGGTGGTGGGGGGGGGGGGGCGGGGGCACAGGAGCTACTGTATGCTGCTTTCACCAGGATCTCTTCCCGGTGTGGGAGGTTTTATAGGCCTGCATGCCCTTTTGTGAACTATTTTGGAGTGGAGCTGACAAATTGGCGAGCCGTGTAGCGTCCCAAAAAACAGAGTGGCTGGAATTTCATCCTTTCAGTGTGTCTTGTGTTTGCCTTTTAAATAAATTCCGACTGACAAATTGGAGCACTGCTGAATGGGGGGTTTTTTCCATACGTTTAAATGGTTTGTTTTTACATTATCATAGACACAGATGGCGTGGGTTGTGTGTCATGTGCGTGCTCGCTCTTTGCATAAACGCATTGAGTCACACCATTTTTCTCCCATGGAAACTCCCACAGAATCATAGACCGTCAGCGCAGGCTGGAAAATGGACATGAGCAAAAACAATGAATTTTGGGCCTCAGATCTAGACAAGCAATAAAACTTCATATTAACTAGCTCTTGATCTTGGAAACAGCAAGTGACACATCAGTCTTAATACTAGGTCCATTAGCTGTTGTAGAGCTTTCAATCATCACATGATCCTCCTCCACACATGCAGTTTACCCAGTTGTCATGTAACTGTAGATGTTCAGATTTCTATATCTTTCTGGTCCATGTTGACTAGAAAACTTCAGAATGAAATGCACTCTTAACAGTCTGAATCAGAATCAACTTTATTGGCCTGGTATGTTTCATCATACAAGGAATTTGACTCAGATGTCCAGCAGCTCTCAGTTTATTAATGCACAGTATCAGTAACAAATGTGCAGGAAAATACACATAAATATACAGGTGAAACAAGGTTAACAAAGAGAAGCGAGCGTAAACATAACTATTTTGTACAGCTAAGTCAGTAGGGATATATATATATCCCTACTGACTTAGCTGTACAAAATATATATATATATATATCAGCTAAGGCTGCAACTAACCATTATCTTCCTTTAGCAAAAAATACCCATCGCAACTTCCCAGAGCTCATTGTAAGGTCTTCAAACCTTCAACCTTCAAAACCCAAAAATATGCAAATTACACTGATGTAAAACAGAACAAAGCAGATACTTTAGAGGCTGAAACCAGAGAGTATTTAACTTTTTTTCCCTTAATTTTTGCTTGAAAAATGATTGAAATGATTATTCTGTTGTCAAAACAGCTGCAAATTATTTTTCTGTTGACTCTGATGATTAATCAACTTATTATTTCAGCTCTAATGAAAACAATAAATAGATAACAACATTTAGTATATTGCCTATTTATAAGATAAAATGTTATGGTAAACAGTATTAAGCGCTTGAAATATTGTATGGATAATGTATTAACTCACTTTACATGGTCCATGAGCAGTGGTCAACGAAAACTAAGGAAAGTGAACATCTACATTTCTATTACAACTGGAAAAATAGCCAGATTAACTTTCTAAGAGGCTCTTATTGACCCTCACTGTCCGAGGCAGTTTTCACTGATGGTTGCAGCTTTCCAGTTCTCCTATGATGGAATAATATGACCCTTCACCACATGTGCTGTGTTGTGAATAACAACAAAGTTACAGCTCGATATAAACTAAAACAGTGAAGGTCTTAACTCTAGATTTTGACACATGGTACAAGACCGGAGGGGAGGATGGACAATCTGGCATAGTTGATGGTGTGCAAATTTCTGACAAATTTGTGATTAATCAGATTATGTAGAACCAAATGCTATGGAGTAAAACAGGGCCTTTTGGTGGCCCTGGTAGGTGATCTGGCCTTGCAGCTGAGAAAGAAACCTCCAGAGCTTCTAATGGACCTTGTGACAAGATTGAGTCATATCCTTATAAGAACGATAGTATACTTTAAAATCTATTTATACAATACTGTGCTGTAGTATCTATTACATACAGTATACAGGTGAAATTCATGAGCAATACATTGAATTTTCATTAAAAACTTTACCCATACTGATAACACATCGCAGACGTGATTGGTTTAAAGTACGGTCCATAGACAAACTTGGACGAATCAGCAACGTTACTGTACAACGCCACTGTCCAATCACAAGCTCAGAAGTGAGCACCGTGTCCCGCCCACAGGCATCAGCCAGTAGTCTGGCTGAAACAACTGTCATTTAGAGTGAGTAGACGTGATGGGGAAGACGGTGCTAGTGCTGGAAGACAGGAATTAAACGTTTCAAGAAGTGTCGAAAACAACTTTTAAAGTTACATATGTAAGGGTTACAGCTTACGTCGGCATGTGTTAGTATCTTAAAGGTAAGTTTATCTCAAAATAATATATGTTGGGGCTTTTTTTCCTCGAGCGCATGAGTTGAAATTTTTTTAAAAAGGAAGCTAACGTTTTTTTTTTTTTTTTTGCTAACAAGCTAATGTTTATTTTACCGTTCCCCCACCACCTCCTCCTCTAGAGAAGCAGCAACTTTGGCAGTACGTCTCTCTTACTGCTATAGGAATTACATTCACTTTCGGAGGATGTCAGCCCCCAGCAACTCGCTTCAGCAGCCGAGGGTGAGACGCAGCAATGCGGGCTCCCCCGGCTCGTTCAACAACAGCAGCTGCCGTTTGTACCCCATCCGTGCCACCGTGCCCTACCAGCTCCTGCGTGCGGGTCAGAGCAGCCCGACGCGGGCGCAGACCCTCTACGGAGGAGCCACGAACAGCCGAGGCTCAAGCCCCCCCTCCAGCCCGACACTCAGTTCAGGAAGTGCAAATGCAAAGCAAAGACTGTCCCCCGAAAATAGGGACTCCTCCTGTCCCCCAGACTCTCCAGTTTCCAGAGGTAAAAACACTTATTTCACTCAACTGTTTTGCCTTACGTAGGCCAAGAAATGCCATGTCACCACGTGCTATTGTCCACTGATAACTTGTCATGGTAACTTTTTTTATTACACGGACTCGTATGCAGTTATACAATTACATTTTAATATGGTAATTGTGCAAAACTGCGTCAAATATTATATGTAAGGGAGTAGCCTGTATGTCTGGAACAAGGTTGGCACTTGATTTAAAGTAGGTTGATGCATTAACTATTTAGCCTATCATCCACTTACACTATTGGGCACTCATAAAGAGAATAGAGTGCACTATTGGCTCTTTTACTTCCTATGGACTTTTGACAGGAGAGAGGGGGAGGAGAGAATTGGCAGAAAGACATGCTTTCAGTTGTAAAAGGGGCCACGTCGGTCCCAGCAGAAGCAGTGCTGAGTGAATGGTCAGGTGTTGCCTAGTCTGACCTCTCACCATACATACAGCACAGAGCACTGTGCACATTCAGACCATATGCTGACACTCACCACGTTGCCTTCCACATGGAGGCAAGTGATGTGTCGTTTTATGTCATGCACAGCTGCTCCTTGGAAGTGATATTGAGACAATCTGAAGGAGGACATGAGAGTGCAGGCAGCCCTAAATCCGCATTTCCCAGTGCTTCACTAAATCTTATTTATGTGACAGCCTCTTCTGCCAAATATCGACGCTGTGGCAGATTTTTCAGACTGGTAGCCGTACCCTTTCATAGGTCAGAACTGCATATTTCGCTGGAAGAATGCTGCTTTTTTTTTTTCTCTAAACCCTGTGTTTTCTGTACAACATGCAGACATAACCACACACTATCTGGCAAGTGTTTTAAGCACGTTGGGATATGGAAGTGTGTGAATCCAGCTTTCTTGTCCAGTATGTGGAGACAAAAAGAGAGTCTCATTCTAGTGCTGTTCAACCTCAGTGGGTGTTTCTGAATTTACATAAGTTCCAATGAAAATCACCAGGTATTCTCACTACATCAGTATTCTGTGCTAAACGAGATTAGGGCACGAATTGCCACGCGCTACACATCAACCACATGCCCCCATTAGTCCCCTTTTAATAGCTTATCCCTCTTACCTTTAACCAAAATGGCAGCGCTCTTGTCTCAGTGCAGCATGTTGGTTATTGTGGAGTTGTGTGTGGAATTTTCTGTTTGTGACGTGTTTCACATTCCTCCGTTTTTTTTTTTTTTTTTTTTTTTTGAATGAGATGACCTCCAACCTTGGCTAGTGTACCATGCAAGGCAGGAAACGAAGTCTGTTCTACAACAACTGAGTAGGCAGACTTACCAGGCATGACGAATTTTACCCGTGTTTGGCTAACAGTCGGTGTGGATTTCCCACCCCTGTGGCATGCCATGCATACCTCAGTCCTCTGAAAGGGACGACCTCTAACCCAGGCCAGTGTCCCATGTCAGCGGTGATGATGGAGACTTGACCCTCCTTCATGGCTGTGACCTCACAGTCCAAACATGCATGAGAGGCCTCAGATGACAACTATGATCATATCAATGAGGGGTTGGTGGCTACTACCAGTCAGAAATGCCAATTATCTTGCATCTCTCAGGAAGCAAACAAGTATTACAATGTGAGCATAATTTAGTCATCTTCATCTTTCATCACAGGATCCTATTTTGATGTGACTGGTGCAGTAGGCTTTGCACTTTGTAATTTATCATTCACTGTAGTGCTTTGAACCCACTCACAGACATAATGCTTGCCATTTGGTGGGAAATTCAATCCAAAATGCCCTACAGTACCATGGGTGTTAGTGCCAGCCAGTGTGCATGTGGTAATGGACTGCACTGGTGTTCAAACAGTTCAGATCTTGGCCTGATAATCAAGGACAGAGTAAAGAGTGTTATATTCCGCATTATGACTTTTTGGGTTCACCAGCCATCATGACATCATTCTCTTACCATACTGTCCCAACAATGAAAGTCCCGCTCTCTGTCAAAGTGCCAGCTGTGCTGAAACAGGCCTGCTTCATTGTCACCCATTCAAACTGCAGAGTAGGACCAAATGTGAAAATGAGCGCGTTGTCCAAATCAGTTGACTCTGGTGGAACTGTACTGTGTTTACTGTAGTTTTATCAGCATGCTGGTCACAGCGTAACATTGTGTTGGATCTGGCAGTTGAAGGGTAACTTTGATGTGTTGTTAATATTGCTCATTTATCACAGTTCACTTACAAAAGATGGCATTGTTAGCAATGTCAGCATACCTTTCTCATTTATTTAGATACATTCAAACTAGTCCAAGCTGGTTTGTTGTGGGAGTTATCCACTGGACTCATCTAGAGATGCTAATAATGCTAACAAGCAATTTCCTGACCAGCTGAGGGACAGATGCTGAAACTCATAACTTTAAAACAGCACGGCCAAGATTAATATCATTCATATTTTATGAAAGACAGTGCCTCCTCAATGTTCTGCTTGCAATGAACACACATTTAACTTAAACAACTGATATGAAATAATGTTGAACTATGAACTGCAGGCTGGCTAGGTGTTTGAAGAGATCCCACTGTAACTATCATCAAATGTTTGATGATGTTTATTAGGTGTTATATAGTATATTGACTAACAGTATAAGTAGTAAAAACAATTACACCAGCTGCATCAGTAGTTTATGATACAGTGAGTACAGTGAGTGGCTGAAACAATTATTTTCTTTATCAGTTAATCTCTTGATTATTTATTTCAGCATTAATCATTTTTTCCGTTAAATGTCAGAAAATCAGAATCATATGGCTCTCAATGACTCTTAACATGGACACCGATTGATTTGCTACTGATCAAGTAAATGAATAAAAAAGTAAACTGTAATACATAGTACTAGTTAAGAATGATACGAGTAAAGTATCAACAGGTAGTGTCAGTAAAACCAAATACTGTATCCATTGTTTATATTTTCTCCTTAAACTTCGGATTAACAATAACCAACTTAGAAAGTTTTGACAATAGGAAAATCCCTGCTTCATAATTCACTGTGCAGGTAATGAGAGCAAGTACAATAAAGTTCAGTTCAACTGAAAATGTCCAAGATTGTCTGTATGTCTTTTAAAGTGAAACAACTCCTGCCAGGTTGCCTTTAGCATCAAGTGCCATTTAAGTGAGCAGTTCAGAGATACCAAAAGTGCAGGGATTTTGTTCTGTGCTCACGAGATCAAGCTAAATTTTTAGGATTTTCCTGTGTCATCAGCCTTGTGGAAACCTACAGGAAACCATTCTGTTATGGTTTACTGATTTGGACCACATGTTTTTTTTTCACATTTGCTTCTGCCCTACAGTTAATAAACCACCTATTTATCCCTGGAAATGTGGCGATTTTTTATTTTTTTTTTCTCAGTTTGTCGAGTGGCCAGTGAAGGAAAGTTCTAATTAAAATTCAGCCTGAAAATACTCCTTTAATATCACAGACACCACTCACTTATCCCTGAAATCAGCAGATGGACTGCTTTGATGTCTTGGCTTCTTTCACACTGTTTCTTTTTTCTCATCAGGAGATTATTCTAGTCTGGCAAGTGGGGAGACGATGGAAAATAACCACAATCCCGGTTCTGAGAGCACTGGCTTGGCCTATATCAATATTGATGGAAATTTAGCCTGCTTCCTTTGTCTACAATGCTTCAGGGAATTTTACTGTAGCCCAGTAAGCTTACTTAGGCAATACCTTTGGGTGGGTAGGCCTGTGTATTCTATGAACAAAGAACAACAATGAATGGCTGTGTAGTTCTGTTAGGAGAGGGGTGCCTCATGTAGATAGTTTAGTCTGTGTGTGTTAGTTTGTGTGGTCGTGTTGGAAAGGCCTCAGCCTTGGCCTACTCAGACAAGGAATAGAGCAAATGGGCATATTTCCTGTTCATCATTCTATTCCTTTAGTCTATCTTTGATACAGAAATGAAGAAGCTTTCACTGACTTGCGGTAATCACACATAGTGCAAATGAGGCTAATAAATTTAATCCAGTTCTTACTGCAGCCTCATGCTGCTCTCATGCTAATGCCTTTGTGTTTGCGTGTTTTGTTTTTCTCTTTTTTTTTTTTTTCTGCGTGTCACTGCAGGAATGTTGAGTGGATGCAGGCAGTATTGATGTGCATTGTGGTGTGGTTGTTTATGAGTTCTTATGTGGGTGGTGTGTGCTTAACTGCTCTGGCTCACAGCAGACAGCTCTCATAACATCAGATACTCCTGCTCAGCCATTTACATTTGCTTCAGGCCTCAGCTCTCAAGCCTACTCTTACTAATACTTGTGAGATTAGAAAATGTGTCCATACTCTGAAAACAAGAGGAGATTGTAGGGCAGGTTCTCATCTTAATAAAACACAGTTAACTGTACTGTAACAGATGTGAGGGTGAACTGATGATTATAATGTATGGTTTTAGGAGATATTGTCTTTTTTGTGCCAGGGGCCTGAGTACCAATCAATTCTGTAATTGACTGAAATATATATATATATATATATATATATATATATATATATATATATATATATATATATATATTCTTGTAATCTGAAAATCTAGCCACAATGCCTTTTGTGCTCCAGCTACTACACAGTTAACAAACCAGTCCAAGGAAGCTAACCTGCTGTGATTTTGACTACTGAGTGGCATGTTGATGTGCCACTCAGAATATGGCTCCCAGTCCTTGGCTACACATTTGCACCTAGGGATTTATTACACAATGACATTTTAGTAGTATATGTTTAACTTATTCTTATTGACACAGTCGGGAAAGTTGGCACGTCAAATTACAAAGATTCCCCAGGGTGTCTAGGAATATTGCTCACTAAGCACTGATGCTTGTATGAGTGTGTCTGTGCGTGCCTCATCCTGTTTCTTTATGTTCCCCAATTCACAGCAGAAAGGTCCAAGTTACAGGTTCGGAGTTCCAGTGCCATCCGGCGGACATCTTCCCTGGATGCCATCACAGGGCCATACCTCACCGGCCAGTGGCCCCGGGATTCCCATGGACCCTACCCTTCCTGTATGAAAGACAAAGCCACACAGGTACATACCATTCAGGGAATCCTATCTTGGCTATAGGCTTGAATAGGGGTGGGCTATCATGTTTTTCATGATAATAGAGTGGTGGAGTGGGAGGAGCTGCTGTTTCCGGAAGGTGTTTTTCTTCATTCTGTATTCCTATTTCAAAATTTTCTTTAACATCTTCAGTGTTAAAAACTCTCGCCAGCATTGCCATGGAAAAGAAGTCAGTCAGAGGTGCAAATCAGAGCAGTTGTCAATTCTTAAATTTGTGCATAAAAGTTTGAATTGATCCATCATGAATCCAGAATTTAAAAGTAAATCTGTTTGAGCTGCAGATTTTGTTGCCAGTTTTCTCAACACTAATCTTTAGCCCACTGCGGAAACTAGATGTTTCTTGTCAAAATACACCATGGGAGTTGTAGTAACTTCTCCCCTAGCATTTTCATGTACACAGTATTGTACCTTTGACTTTTTATCAATGAGCCAGGTGCTTTTCTAATGCAGCTGTCCATCTTTTTTTCACTGATGATTTAACCAGAAGAGTTTCATGCTGATCCAAGCTGTAGAAGTGCTCCATCCGTGAGTCACATAACAGTCTAAGGGAAAAATGAATGGGATTTTTACTTCTGGAACCACAGGCACCCAAAAAATGCTCCTTCCGCTTTGCGACGTCATGATAAACAAATAATACTGTGCCATATAAACATATTTACAGTGTATGTACATATAAATACTTAAAAGTGAAAAAAGTTGGTACCAAAAATGAAACAACTTTGGAAGTGTACACGTGGCTTGATAAGATTAACCCTCAGAGACATGTGGTGCTCTGATAGCCGAAGGTGCATATCACATGACCCCTCTCTCTTGCCTCTTTTCCTATTTCTTTCTACACTGTCAACTGTCACATGAAGGGTGAAATAATCTCAAGATGAGGTGTGTCAGGATCTGTCTGATTCAGCTCAGTAGGTAACAGTGACTGATCATCATGTCATACATTCGTCTTCTGTTAACTAATCAGAAAAGCACGTTCCAACACCGGGGGAGAAAGCAAAGCAAAGTTAGGAAAAGTGGAGTCAAATGGCTCAGTCAGTCATATTCATGTGTAAGCTCACTGCACAAAGAACACCTGGCTGAAGTTTGTTTGATAATCACAAGTTTGACACGTTTTACCGAATATGGTCTGCATTGAGTAGAGGCTAGTTCAAAGTTTGACTAATAAATATTGCCCAACTTTAGGTCAGAGTGTCTGGTAAATCCCTAAATTCACCACTCACTTTCACTTCTCTCTCAGAAAATCATGGTAGTTAGGACTTAGAAATAGTTACTGGTTTCTGTCATAGTGGCTGGTAAAGGAGACACATTTACAATCTGTGGCCAAAGATTTTGTTATAGCAATCTGATGGATGGTGGTGGAGTCTACTGCCAATAAAGGCCTAATAGACCTTTGGGTAAATAGTCTGAAATTCCCTCACAGCACCACATTTTAATACATTTATAACACTTCATGAGGCCTATGTATGCATTTCACATTGAGTCTGACCACAGTATTCCTGGACAGCAGCCCCACACATGATCACCCACTAATCTTGCCATGTGACTGATGGCTAAATGCAGTTTTTCTCAAAGAGCTTAATTTTTTTGGGGGGGCGGAGGTTTGGATTGGATTTGTGTTATGAAAGAATATTGAATATGTATGATCATGACGAGGGCTGCTCCGTCTTTGCTAACAGAAGCCTTTCATGTGTCTGAATGAGGACCGCCAAGCCTCATTTACATGGGCTTCATTTCTTTGTGTAGGCTGAGGAAGTGGTGAGAGGGCCTTGCAAGGTTTCTTGAAGTGGCTGTATGCAGAGTAAACACCTCTAATTACAGGGTTCCTGTTCAGCTCTGGAAAGACTGGACAAGTATGGAAAATCAATTTGATAATTATCATGTCTTGAAAAATGTTAATGCACAGGTCTGGGCACAAGTACACAGTGATCTTACATTCCTACCCACTGTTTCTTTGGCATATTGTGATATTTGCCTTTGCTGTATGGTGACGTGGCCTTGACTATATTTCCCAGCCATTATCTGTGAAGAGCTGATTGAAGGCTGACTGAAATGAAAATCCACTAAAGAGATTTATGTCTGTCAGAGCTGTGGAAATTTTAGATGGAAAACATTTGGCTATGTTGTAATGATGTGGGAGAGTGTGACACACTTGACAATCGTTGAGCGATTAAATGCACAAACTCCCCCAAGGATAGTCAGAGACCATTTCCTGTTAACAAGCTATGCCTGGGCCCAGCTCTTTTTATAAGACAACAACAGCAAAAAGCAGCAGACAAAAGGTCCCTGGCTTCTTTTGTTGTGCATTGCACAAGTTCAAGACAGCCTCTCCTTTGAGCTGTTATGTAGCCCTGCATGGAGGTGAAGTTGTTTGCACCTGTCCCCCTGGCTATGGCTGAGGCGAGGAGAAATCCCACTGCTTACCACCTGGCCCTCGTGGCTGCACGGCCCGCCTGCCTTTTGTGTGGGAGTTGAGGAGCAGAGGGCCCATACATATGCTAATCACTGTTCCGGGATAGGTCTGTGTGCCCTAGGCCCTGTGGTTACAGAACACAGAATGTCTGTATGAAGATTAGGGCCCTGACACACCAAGCCGACCTCAAAGAACTAGCACCGACAAAGGCAGACTGATCAAACAGTGTGCGTCGCCTCACGTCTTCTGTTAAAAGTTGCACTTGAATACAACACAAAGGCTATTGCCGACAGCCAGCTGACCACTGACATGTGTGTACGTTCTGTCCCTGTGTGAGAGGAAATGGCTAATCAGTGGTCTGAATTTGTAATCTGAAAAACATAACTGAAAGACAAACAAAATAAACTGGCCTGCTGTTTTTCAAGCTACTGTGAATCTGCTTAAATGGTTTCATTACTGGCCTTGAATATGAATTGAGAATACACCTGGTGTGGAGTTTTTTTTTTTTTTTTTTGCTGACAGCTGCCAAACCAGTGACACCAAACACAAGTTGCCCACAAATGCTTAATGATGTTGTGACATTGCCAGACATGCAACTTCTGTAGTGTGACACAATTAATCCTACTCCCCTATATTTGCCTCGTATGATCTTCATGTAAACTTAGTTGTGTATTGTCGGTTAGTGGTTTATCTGAATATAGATTAATGCGGTTTGAAACAAGAACAAGCAGCAAAAACACCCTTTCAGTGATATCTTTCCTTTTTTTGGAGTTTCAGTATTGAGTTTCAGAAATGCACAAGATAACGTATATATATATACAAAGTCAACTCACCAAATCAGAATCTATGTTCTCATCTCTGAACCTCACCAAACGATAGCAGTGGCACTCTGCTCACATGTCTCAACGTGCAGTCTAAACAAACCAGCACAAATTCCACAGCAGTTCTATTGAAGCCCAGTCATTATTTCCTGCTTTGGAACAGAGCTGGATTCTTGAGGATGTTGCCTGCTTGTAACCCTTTGGGTGGGAATCATAATGGGAAGCAAGCTGCAGGCTATGGTAACAAGGTTTTATCTGTACAGCAGTACATTATCAGACATGACACCTGGCATACAAGTCTACTAAGCACACAATTCAGACCATAAGTTCAAGAGCTAGCATGATAAAGGGGCCTCTGAGGCAAATAAAGGTGGATGTTCTTGTTAACAGACAATTTGTTTGTGGGGAACACGGACAATAAAGAAAGATAGCCTGCAGTATTTTTAACGGTCTTGTTTTACTATGGATAACTTCCAAATTGAGCTATCCACAATAAAGAAAAATGTGACCCCTGCCTTGACAGTTGTGGCCTCAAAGGTAATTTGCATTCTTGAGATTTAAAACTGAAACATAGACCAATGTCGAGAGTCCCCTTTGTGTCTGAAAGATTGAATATCTTGTGATGACCGTAAAAACCCCCAAGCTGATATTTGTTTAAATGCCCGCTAAAATGAATACAGTTAGGGTATTAGCCTCGGGCTAAATTCTCCCCTCAGGTGAGAATTCTTTGAAATTAAACACTTCCTGGAGATGTAGGAAAATATCACTTGTATTTGGTTATTTACTGAATGGTATTGAATTGAACTATGTGCAATGACACCACTTTGTCCTGTGCAGCTCTATGAAAACCTATACATATCACTCACTGCCAAATCAAAGCATTTCCCATTGAGAAACAAGTAGCGAGAGTAGCATGCCTACTTTATGACATAGAACATCTGTGAGAGCTTAGTTTTTCCTCAACGGCTAAGTTCACTGCTCCATAACGCCTGTCTGCCCTTTTACAGCAATCTGTATTCTGTATGAACAGATTAGGCTGCAGCATCAAGTCTCTCAATGTTTGGCAGAGGCTTCAAACAGCACAAGCCATTTCATAGGCCATGCACAAAATGTTAATGCTAAAGGCTAGCTACACATCTGCCATCCAGCGTGGCCAAGCACAGTGGTCCCTTTTTATGAGAGCACAAGCACTCATTTAATTCGCTGTCCTTTTCGGGGGAAACCAGCGCCAGCAACCCAGAGCAAACGGCTTCACGGGTGTTCCTCATTATTCACAGTGTGATATTCCATATCATAGGGCAAGGCTTGTGCGATAGTTGGAGAGCCATAGAGGTTTTTCTGTTTGTGTGGGGTCAGACATAAGGCAGTGTGAAGACATTGACATTTAGGATGTTTCGTACTACTGTGCTAACCAAAAAACGTCAGATGTTTAAGGATTTGTTTGAGGACCAGAGGCACTGTTGATATGCATAATCAGGGGGAAGTGTGTGGTTTCAGACAACCCTATGAAACATCCTCAGTCTGTTTCTGTTTTTGCATATATTTACATAACTTAACCGTTTCCTTGTTTATGCAGTAGAGGTCTAAAAGACATGTTCATTGAGACAGAACTGCCTCTATGCTCTCTGGTACCAAATGTTTTGTATATCAGATGTTTTCTTACTGCTGTACTAACTACTAGCCAAATGTCTCTGTAGACTCATTGACCTGGTATTAGTCTTGTGTTGCGCTGTACATTTTCTGCAAATCAGAGTAGTGCATATGGGATAAATAGTTATATTAGTTTGTAGAATTTCATTACTGAAGGTGCAAGGTGAAAACTCCAAGGTGGGGACTCACCACCATCTCTTGTCACCTGTGTCTGGGAAATATGTCTTCTTGGCAGGTAAACAAATATTATTTGGTATCCTTGTAATTATTTTTTAAAACTGTTTTGCTTGTGGTGATAATGGCTGGTGGATTTTGGAATGTGTCGGTCGGTTTAGCCCGCAGACAAAAATAGTTTTTATTTTATTTATTTTTTTTTAATGCCTGCCACAGATGTATTTATCTTAACCTGGTTCACAAACGGAAATAATCAAACATGCTGTAACTTTTGTTTTTCCTGTTGAATGTAGTTCTTTCCTCAGGGATGGTATCTCATGAATGTTTTCCTCGTTTTCATTGATTCCAGATTTTTCAGCTTTACTTCTGAACACACGGCACTCATTACTGCTTTCACCCACATCTTTCTCAACTGCTTGTTCTTATCCAAACATTATACATTTTAGGTATTTATTTTGCCCACATCATGAGTGACTCCACAGTGAGGGATCACATTAGCTATTCAGTTTCATAATGAGGGACATTTCATGAGTTTGTAGGAGAGAGCTTTGTATAAGCTTTTAGCTTCCTACCTCTGTGCACAATCATCTCCTTACCTTTTACATTCATGCACACTTGAGTTTATGTTGGTAAGTGTATTTGTATATATGTGAATGTCTTTGTGTACATATCATTTATAATAACTGTATTTTTAATAAGATTTGTAACTGACTTGATGGGCAAGTATTCAACAACACTCGGCAAGAACTACATTTGTGACCTTTCAGTTGTATGATCTTTGTAACAATAGGCCACCTTGCCATGTAAACAAGTCTAAGAACCTATAGGTTGGTTAATCCTAGGTTTTAAAGGTGATGTAATGTTTTCTATTTAGATATTTTGGCTTAAACAAACAATGGAAACTTGTGTTTATGCTCTTGTGCAGGAGTGCTATTAGACTTGTCTCTGTGTGCGTTTGCAACATAAGATTTGTTGGCCACAGTGTCTTGCGGTACATATGGAGCATGTATCAATGGCATTAGTTGTGTTTGTGGTTCTATGTCAGCGTTTATGTTTCTGTGTTTCAGACTCCAGGTCTCTGGATCGACGAAGGAGCAGAACAGGGAAGTCCTCACCAGAGGTCAGCCTCCTGGGGCAGCGCAGACCATCTCAAAGAGGTAGATTCACCTGTGTTAACCTTGGCTCGCCCAAGTCACAGCTGCCTCTGACATCAAAACCACAGACAGTTGATTAACACAGTGCACCAGTGTCAGCAATCCATCTACTAGCTTCAAACAGCCAAAACGTGCAGCATGTTTTTGAGGTTCATGCATTTACTCAAATGTGTTTTATTTGTCAGGGTCTGAGGTCAGCCTAAATATTATGCTCCTTATGGTTGGTTTCCACTCCTGTCTATTCGCTGAACTTGGTGGCCAACCAACCGACCACATGGATCTATTAGGTCTCAAGCTTTCCAGACCACAGTCTAAATTTAACCTCCTTCTTCCCTCTGTTTCCCACTCAACTGCACCCTCGCATCTCATTATGGCCTGTTGTTTTTGAGAGACAGTGCAGGAACTCCTCTCAAGGGTGAAAAAGCCATATTGTTCCCTCCTTAGCTCGAGAGTAAACCGACTCTGGGTAACTCGTGTTACTTAAAAACTTCGCAGTGCTTATTGTGTTGTCCCTGAATCATATTTTTCTGTTTTACAACATAATGATGGTTCCAAAGTACTGACACACACACACCAGGGAACAAATCATATAAAACATTTACACTTTCAAAAATCAATTTCAGCCACACTTAAACACCAGCTCATAGAGGTACATACCATACATTTTAGAGCCAACATGCCAAGCACTGTAAATTCAAGTCTGTAATAACTTCATAACACACAGGTACAGAAGGTCAATACTAAAATGTTCTTTGGATCGAACAGGCTTTGCTTTTACTTTGTTGTCCATGTGGTAACACTTGTCTGATCATGCTAAGCACATCAAGTGAGACATCTAGATGCCCAAGAATCTGACGTTATTCACATTGCTGTTAAATTGCCAAGATGACATATGGAAGTGTTTGGGTTTTTATTGTAAATACAATACGACGTGGTGTGGATTTAAATTACCAGTGGTCACATTGCACCTCAGCAATGTCAACAGTTGTAAATGGGAGACAGCAATAAGAGATGCATAAAATGCATTTCCCAGCGAGGGAGTAACAGCACTGTGATCTCATAAAATCTGATTGTTAGAATCAGATTTCATTAATAACATCCATGTGTCAATGTAGCCATGCATTATCACTAGGCCTGTTTGAAAAATGTAGTGTTCAGTTTTCTACAGACAAACCCAGGCCCTTGGCCTGCACAATCAATAGCATAGCACAGCCAGGAAAACCTCTTTCTCGTCCTCGGAGATTACATTGGGATTGCCTGGACTTGTCATTATCAACTGTTGCGGTCACTCAATGAATGTAGTGAACTGCATTCAAGCTCTCTAACCTCTGCGATTACATGTGTGGGAGGACATCTATGAAAAGAGCGAGTCTCTTTGTTGACTGTGTTGCCAGGATTACAAGATCAGCATTGAAGACCACACCTTTGTCTGCATAGTACAACTGCGTCTGTTAGGCTCACAAAGGGTATCCTGTTTTTAGGCTCATACTGGGCCACATCCAGAAACACCCACTGACCTAACTTGTTTCATCATCAGACATACATGGCTAATCATTTGCACTATACTGCCCTGCAACAATATTCAGGTCAAGTCAACCTTCGAGTGCACACTAGTACATATTTTTGTGAAAAGCCCAATAGTGCCATATTCTAGTTGTTAGTCACATAAGAGAAGAAAGCCTCCCAGTCATCCTAAAAATTATGAAAATAAAGAACAAATATTAATTTGGCAAAATAACAATATTCTTATCAGTGTGAGTTATCATTGTTCTCCTATCTGTTGCAAAAAGGAGGAACCGTTACTTCAATGAAAAAGAATTCAACCAAACACTAAATGTTTCAGATCTTTTATATTATTTCCATATCAGTTTATTTTGAGGCAATTAATCTGGCACTATTTCGATAATCAATTAACGTTTAAATCATTTTTTTAAGCAAAAAAGCCAAATGCTTGATAGTTCTAGCTTTTTGAAATGGCAGAATTTAGCTGTTTTCTCCTGTATTAACATGTACATCTCAGTTTCATTCATTTCACTCATGAGAAAAGTTAAAATTTATATTTTGATAGAAATACTGCCTGCATGATTTGATTGTGAGCTATCATTTGCTGAAGTGATGTCACTTTTCTTCCAGCAGATTGCTAAACTGAGACTGCAGCTGCAGCGCAGCAAACAGGTCAGTCGGCAGAGTAAAGACAGGGAGCAGAGCTCACTGCAGCTGCCACAACAGGCGCAGCACAGCAATGCATGCCAACCTCAGGTGAGTTATTCCTGTCAATATTCGTGCTCTTGCAAACTGAATCACCGGCACGCTCTTTTCAGGTGAAAACATTAACTAACTCTGACTTTGGTGATGCCCTGTCAGCAGCAATATGATAAGGTAGCTTAGCAGCCAAGGAAAAAAAACATAGAAGTGAAACAGACGGTGACCAAACCATATCACAGCTGTTGAAGATAAGAGAACTGAATATGAATATAAGTTGGCTTTCTACATTACTTGGTTAACAGTTTCAAATCATATACTTATCAGGATTTTATTTTCAGGATACCAGCTAGCCATGATTGTAAAATGTAGTAAAAATAAAATGTGGCCACTATTTGAGAAGTAGGTGTAGTATGAAACTTTTATATTTTTATAGTAGTGGAGTATTTTTTTAGTTTTTGCGTGTCTGTGTAGACCGTACAGTATTTGATCATAAGTTTATGATGTTGTATGTTGCACAGCATTTGCCTGAGGAGGTCTAGTTGTCGAGTCTCCGTTTTGACCAGTTGTGTCAAAAGAGGAGAGGAGAGGGGGAATGTGTCTGGGCATGCCTGGTCCTCTCCTTGTTTGGAGTTCATTCATTCACAGATGCCCAGCAACGGTGCATCAACCACTGTGGGAAAATTAACATAAACAGCGATATGCTATGCCCTATACCCATATGTGGTAGATCCCAGTCGTGGCTGTGTTTTTGTTCCATATTACATTTAATCCCACTATGTATTTAAACTGAACACCTCCACCCATTGAATATCTCATGGAACTGGATCAGCAACAATTCAGTACTGCAAGCAGATCTCCAAGACACATCGGTATTGTGTATTTCATTGCACAACAGAACTGAATGTACTTTAGTGTGTCCTGAGGGGGGGGGGGGTGTATGTATTTGAGTGCATATTATTTTGACGTATACATAGGTTTCCACTTATATTTGATTTTTTTTCTGTCTTTGCTTCCAGTACAAAGGAACTTCATCAGCCTTGTCGACAATCCCTGTGCCAAAATCCCTCATATGCAGAGTGCCGAGCAGCGTGGAGGGTATCAACCACGAACTAGAAAATGTTTTCATCAGAGAGGACTGGGAGCAGGGGATACAGGTAAGGGATATTTACACACACCAGCAACAGGTGAAGTAGTGTTTAAAAATAACTTGAAATGCTTGTTGAACTGCAGACCGGCGCGGTATGTGATAAACTCACCCAAAACTACCTTATCTGTCCTCTTGCAGTCCAAATTAGTTTAAATGTCAGGTTCATGTCCTGTAGACTGTAAATACAAACAACCAAGTGGGAGAGAATGGTTGACAGCAGCATATGAGTAGGACATATAAGGAACCTTTTACTGCTGCAATCTGTGTCGGTGAAAAGAACTGCAGCATTGTCCAAAAATGTGTCAAAATGGCTGTAAAGACACTATTGCTGGTAGTTAAATGTATTAATGCAAATACAATCAATGCAGCTACTTATTATAGGAATGAAATGTGTTTATAGCCTACACCACTGTTTATATATGTTAAAGTTGTTAGCAAATTGCTACAAAGATGTAACACAATAGAGAACGACTCATTTTGGATTTATGTCTCTTATCCTGGAGTGAGTACAGGGCTGGCTTTAGGGGTAATCATCAACCAACACCAACCATTTCAATACTGTGTGAAGGCTCCCAAGTCATCTCAATGGGATGTTTTCCCATTCTCGTATTCTGCTCACATGCAGTGAATACAGCAAAAGCTACAGTCCGTGATCCAAATGTAAACAAAATGCATCACTTATCCAAACCAAAACACAGAATTGGAACTTGCAGTGTCTCTAAACTTGCTTAATCATCTTTTAATACACAGACAAAAGGGCAATATACACACAGGCAGTGTATAACGCATGCCAATACCCATTGTTCTCTACTTGAGCCCATATGCCAGCCGTCGAGTCTTGTCGTTGTTTACACATCACTGTGCATCAGCTCTTCAGAAAGGCAGCACATTTATCAAGGTTGTTCCCTGGATCTTCACAACATCCCAGCTACCTCCATGTTAACTGCTCTTTAGTGCAGCCAATGTCTGTGTGATGCAAACGTGTTTTGTCCAGTGTCCAAGTGCAAGAGTCACAGGCCAGGTTCAATTAAGTTGAAGTTTATATACATGAATATACCTGTGGTCAAAAAGGCTATGCTTAAAATTTATTACATGCACACAAACAACCCTCTTGTAAAGTCACTTACAACACTGTGCACCATACAGTCAGACAGCAGCACACATATATTCTAACTCACTGAATTAAATCTCTTGGAGGCGAGTAGACCCGTAAATCTTGTCTGATGTGGGGTAGTAAACCTTGGCAGTGCTGTAGAGCTCTCCCCTCTTAGAAAGTCACAAACACACACATAAACACACATACAAACATCACACCACTACAGATTTACAGCCTGCTGTGCACCAAGCCTCTTTTTTTTTTTTTTTTTCCTTCTCTCCCATTTGAATCAGCTGTGCCAAAGCAGAATGCTCTGCATATCACATCGTTCATCTACTGTCAAGTATTACCATCTGGTGTGGTGTTTGCTTCTCCAATTGCCCTTTAAAGAGACAGACAAACACACCAGAGGCCTTTTAGTTCCAGTCATTCTTGGACTTTTTAGCTGATGCTCTTAACGCAGACTGACGTCGTCCACTGAATGAGCAGGTAGCTGTTCAACATCTGGCACAGGAACACTTCAACAGTTCACACGAGTTTTTCAAGGACACATTGGCTGTTTTTTGGGGGGTTGAATGTGACCTTTTTTTTAAACACTAAGCATCACCTTTCTGCTATTTTAGGATCCATGTATGTTTACGCATGACCTCTCACCACCCCCTTCGCACTCTGACCTCACAGGCCATGGATGTGGTGGATGGCCGTCGCCCCCCCTTCCCTCCACATCGCTACAGCAATGGCGGGGACACACGTGACACAGACACACAGGCCCCTTCCAGTGGCGACTCCAGCCCATCGCCCCGGCCCTGCAGCTCTGACCACCTCCACTCCCCCGACGGAAGCCCCTGTTCTGCAGAGGAAATCGACAAAGGTGTGCCTTCGCTGTTTGACAGATGCAGTTTTAGTGTTCAGTCAATTAAAGGGCAACTTCACCAGTTTTACACATCAGAGTGCATTTACAGGTCTTGGTGAGTACAATTGCACGTGAGAAAAAGTTGTATAAACACATTAGCTTGATTCATTTATTTTTCATTTTTTTCATGCAGAGCTGTGGCTACTTGTTTTAGTTTTAGTATTTTCCTGGTCAGTTGCCACCTGCATGCATCTCAAAAAGATAACCTAAGACAGGCACATGGACAACTCTATGCACGAAGCTATTCCAGAGGATTGAACCTCAACACTTTTTGGCCCCAACTGACAGCCGGCATTAGATTCATGCTTAGACTTGTACTATTGTTTACTTTAATTCAAAATTTAAATTTATTCAGGTAAAGTCCCAATAGAGCTGTTGAATAATTGGGCTTTTGTTAAATGAAAAGAGGGTTTTGTAGATTTGGATGTTGTGTCCTGTAAAGTAAGAAAAAAGTATAGCTTTAGCACTGGACCACATACTTGGGTTTAGTATTAGCACAGTATTGAAAATTGTTACATTATACAAAGCCCTACTTCAAGCCCATTGCAGCTCCTAAGAGGTAAAGTTTTTGTGTTTCCCTGTTTGTTGTATCATTACTAAAAAGAAAAAGTAAAGTAAATGTTGTTCTCTTTGTGTATTTTCAGACGGTGTGTGCAGTTCTCCTCTCCCCAAGTTTGCCACTTCTCCCAAACCTAACAACAGCTACATGTTTAAACGGGAACCTCCAGAGGGCTGTGAGAAGGTCAAAGTGTTTGAAGAGTTGGTGTAAGTATTTTCGACTTTTGTTTTTTCATTTCAACATCTGTGTATGTTTTTAAATGCGCCCTCGTATTTGACACTTTGCTACTGTGCGGCTGTGCTGTTGTCTACTGTCCAAACACTGAGCATACTGATCATTAAAAAAAACAACCAAACAAAAGATACACTTTACTGTACTACTTCATCGACTTTGAGATACTAAAATACAAAGCAACCAAGCTTATTTGCATTGTGGGTGGCAGGGATGAGGGAAAATGGTTGTGTAGGACAAACAATTTGCATTTAATGTGAACAGTCATATAAACACAATATAGCAAGCAGAAATACTGAGCTCAACTTCTACTGTCTTCAGGTCTGGCAAATCAAAAGGCTTCCCTCTTTTCTCATGCCCGGACAAAAACAAGGTGAACTTCATTCCCAGGGGCTCTGCCTTCTGCCCTGTCAAACTCCTCTGCTCCTCCCTCTTCTCCCCGGTTTCTCCCTCGTCCTGCTCCTCGGCCAGCCCCGGTGTTCATGGCAACGAGAGCCCTGGGCCTCAGGTGACCCCGACTCTACCCACTGCACCACTACCTACCTTTCCGGCCTCCACTGACTGGAGCACCGACAAAAGCACAGGTGTTAACACAGACAACAGCACAGACAGCCAGAGCCCCGACGCAGATATGGGGAAAGATGGCTCAGCACAAGTTCTCCTCACCAGCTAGTCCTCAGGTATTCATGACCAAACCACCTACAGCTCAAACATTTCAACTAGTCAGGTGGTAAGGTTTCAAAAAAGAAAAAAAAAAAATTCCTTGCACTCCGTTAATCCTAACATTAGCCAGCAGGGAGTGCCCAAGGTCCAGAGATGACAAACACTTTGGAGGATAATAGTACCAGCGTCCTGCTGCACAAGCATTACTGCTCGGTCCCAGTGTTTGTCTCGCTCATGTGATGTTTTATCAAGAAAAACTTGATGGTTTGGCCGTTCCCATTCAGATTTTAGAGAGCACTGACCTTGGGCACAGCCTCCCTTCACCCGTCACTAACTTAGCCTTCTCCTCTGTACCGTGACGTCACCCATAACAAAAATAGCTTTGCTTTCTTTTGCAAAAAGTAGAGGTGACTGCTCAAATTATTGTGTTGCGTAGCGCCGGCAGTTCTATCAAGTTGAAATTAAAAAGGAAAAATCCAAAACTTTGACAAGAGACAACTATCAGAAACACATTCTACTCATGTTATCTAACCAGCTTATTAGCTGTTAAGTGTTCAGCGAGCTCAAATCTAAAGTACATATATGTAAGCTTTTTGACAGGATGGGAAATGCTTGTTTCATCTTTTTAACATACCGGGATGTCTTACAGTCAGAATACCTTTCCCCACATTAACCACAAAGTTTGCACTTGTTAAGACCAGGTCCATGGCCTTTTTTATTTGTTTATTTTAAAGTATTCGTAGCACAGTGTCTGTGTGAAACCAGCAGTGACTGGAGTGCAGGCTCCACCCAACAGGCTTACAATCCAAGACTTAGATCTGCATTTCTAGTCTGATCACTATTTAAACTCCGTTAGCTCAACACAAAATGCTAATATCAGCTGTTTATTCAGAGACCAAAAAACCAATCACAAAGCACACAAATCCCCCATTGCCTTCTTTTATTGCCCCACACTACCCAGAACAATAACTCAGGTTATGTGGAATGTACTTGCTTGGACTATGTTGCCTTTCCCCAGTGTTTGACTTTCTTCTACAGAAAGACAATACAGTCTTTCGCAGAGATGTTTTATTTTTTTCCCTGGAGAGGGAGGTTATTACAGACTGAATCAGCTGATTGATGTCACAATTCGTGACAGATGGCTTTTGCATTAACCTGTTCAGGTTAGAGTTTCAGGTGCTATGACACATTCCAGAGATCACAGTTGCATTGGTCAACCGTGAGTTCTCATGTAAATGGAACTAGCTAAATAAGCTACATCCTCCAAAAATTAAGAAGTTGACAATTATGTTGTTTGTTTTGCCCCTTCGTTAAATATATACCAAAGCAAATCTCTAAACAATGAAAGGCCTGTCATTTATTTGGGACACAAGAGGCACCACTTTTGTGCCAGAAGCAGAATGTTTAAGTGTGTTTTTGTTTTGTTTATAAACAGTTCAGCAACATATAAACACTGGTTCATAGTGTTTGAAACACAGGCGCTAATCGTTAAACCAAGTTGAAGCACTTACGTGGAAGTGAGACGATAATCACTGTTTTTTATTTTGGACCAATTTGTAAGTTAAAACAATCAGAAGTTGAGTGTGCAATTGATTTTGTTTTTAAGTAAATCTACACTAACATTTTTTGTGTAACAAAGTTTGGCTCAAACTACATATCCTAGCAGATGTGCCCTGACGTTACCTGCACAAGTTGTATCACCGGAATATATAAAATAAAATAAAAAAATAAAAAAACAACAAAAAAACATGACCCATTTAGAGCGGGTTAACTTTGAACAGGAGGATTAAACTAGTAAATGTTCCATTCCAAAACGTTGGTCTATCTAGCCACTTGCGCACAGATACAAATATGAACAACATATGCAAAGCATTCCTCACAGTTTAAGTTGAAATTCTCTGTTCTGCTTGCAGCTCCAAGAGTTTCAATACTAATTCTAATTTTATTCACAAGCTCATTGTGCAGTGCAGTTAAGAAATGGTTGCCATGTTCGGCAATGATGATTCAGTTTTCCTGTGTATTATGCATTTTTATGTAGATCTTGTGTGTGTTTTTCAATAAAGAAAACGAAAAAATCTCTGATTTGGTATGTAATCCTTTTCAAAGGCCGTAGACAGACACAACAACCAATAATATCAGGAGCATGGCATTTATATACAAATAGGAGGCAAGGTAAGGCAATCAATGTATTTTGGTTATGATTAGATATTAACAAATGTCTCATGGCTTGGACATCAAAAATGACACAAGGCTTCATTACAACAAAAATAAATTCACTCAGTTGTTATATACTGTATAAGGAATCCAATAATATCTCTAATGAGGTTTGATATTGTTGACGTGTGTTTAGATTAAGGCATTTACTCTGATATACATCAATTTATGCAGCATTGTAGTCAAAATCAGTATGATTGTATTTTCATGATTATCAAACCTTCCAGTTAAAAGAAAACACACTGAAAACTGCATATATTGTCCATGAAACCCAATAACTGTGAATGATAACTAAATACGTGTCCACAAGATAAAATATATACTGATGAAAAATCCCACATTAATATAAACACATTGTTCATCCAATCACACTGTTACTTGATAACATAAATCGAGGCATGCAACATGCAATAATAAATTAGTGATATGTGTATTTTTATTCAATGACAATTCTGTGATCACACTTAATGGAATATATTCAAAAGGGGATTACAGATACAGCATGTAGCAAACAAATTTAAGAGCTTTAATCTTCAAAAGGAAAAACTCTTTACTGCCTGAACAAGGAAACAACTTCTCCATGTATCCAGTTCACCCTTTGAAACGTGATGTTAAAGAGTTGCCAGTAAATTTGTCAATTGAATCATCCGATGGCAGATAAATACACTTTTGAATATTTGTCTGTGACTGCGTTAACTTTTCCGTCACTCAGCGTGTTAGAGTATGTTGTAAACACATGAAATATTGCAGCGTGATCTTTGTCATTTTTGCTTTTAGTTTCTCACGCGGTAGTTTTTGCCTGTTTTGCAGTCTTCAGTAACGAGAATCAGAAATAAAGCATGAATGCTACGAGAGACTACAGATTTCCAAGGCAGCTAATGTCAAAGGCTTATTGTTCCAAACTCATACTGAGGTATCCATGCTAAACATTAAATGCTTAACCCAGTGAAATTGCCAGCAGGCTTAATTAGGTTGTCTTGTAAATGTCTCTTTTCTTTCACAGTGGAAAGGACACAAGAGCTGATGGTTGTTAGTGGGACGCCTACGGCAGCGTTTTGCTGCCCACATGAGACAAAAAACCCAGAAATGTATTTTCTTAGAACGAGGTATTTGTCTCATTCTTCTTATTATTATGCATTTTATTATTACAACACACCAGCCTTTTTTGTTTTCTTGATATCAGTGCATCTTTTTATAATTTGAAACAAGTCTTATCACAGTTATAGGGCAGCAACTATTGATTATTTTCCTTATTGATTGATCTGCTGATTATTTTCTTGATTACTGTTTTGTCTGTAAGATTAGTGAAAATACAGACCAACGGGTCAAAAGCCAGAGATATTCAGTTTACTATCATTGTCTTGTATTTGTAACTATTTTGCATTTCTGCTTGAAAAATGACTGAAATAACTCATCTGTTATTGTAGTAGTTGCAGATTGATTTTCATTTTAACGACTAATCAGTGAATTGTTTCAGCTCTAGCTCTGATTTTTTTTTTTTTAATCTGGTGTCAGTGGTAACAATATGCAGCTGTTCCCACCAAAAAAAAAAAAAAAAAAACTTTTGAAAAGAGATTCCCTGTGACTCTTAGGAAGAACTATGCGTTGTGAAGTTCGTGCTCTGTGTCAGTTTTGCCGACTGCATCGGGATTGGAGAGAGGGTCCAAGTCAGCGAACAGGTTGAACCACGCTGAGAGGTCTTTGGACGTCCCTGCTGTGTCTGTAAAATGAGTTAACAAGGGTGAACGTCACCAAAACAACTGCTGTGCGTTTACTAAAGCCATAGTGAAAAAGAAAGAAAACACCTCCCATAAAAGTCCCATGAAAGACGACATCTGGCGAGATCCGGAATTATGAATGGAAACGAGCCACAAGTTCTTAGACAGTATCCATAAACACAGGTTTTACTTGGACTAGCTTTTTTCTCTCAAATCTTCTCGTATGTTTTACTCATTTGGCTCGGTCCTACCTTTCGCTGCTGGCTTAGAAGGGTTCTGATTGGCTCCAGATGAGGGTTCTGTTGTCTGGGCAACCGGCTGTGGAGCGATGCCGGCCCAATCTGAAACGTGGAGACGCAGAATTGGATTAATCAGCAGGGCAAAACTTAACGTGGCAAAGCATGATCCAACAAATAAATCATCCCGCTCTCTCGCACAGATATTGTGTAGCCTGATAGACGCACACAAACAGCAGTAATCAAAACATTTATCATGGCAACATCAAATCAGTCATTATTAGTGGTTTATTAAATACAAGCCAAAAGTTGCAATTAGAACGTCGAGGTTTTGTTTCAGGCGAGTTTATTTTGATTTCATCCTTTGTGTATCTTGATAATAAAGCGTGTAGCAACACTAAATATCACCAGGGAGGACAGTGGTATGTGCTGTTGATATTGTACTTGGTAACAAACAGTCTTTTACTCCAAATACAAACAAATGAGTCCAACAGGCTTAAAGCCTTTTTGAAGCCTCTGGATATTTTAGTGAATTAGTTTATTATGGTATTTCATCTCTGGCATCTTCTACCTTTTATTGACATTTTCAGCAAGTTGTGTTGCAGAAGCAGAAATACTGAATGAATAAAGTTGTTTTTAGATGTGTAGAGGTTAAAAATCTTTTTAAAAATGTAGTCAATTGTTTACGTATAAAAGCGTTGGAGAGTGACTGCAGCTGCAAGTCGTACTGGATGCATCTGAAGGTGCATGGTTAATGAGAATTTTGGGATTTTCCTCCTTGAAGATTTGTTATAGCTTTGCTCCACATTCTTGGTCTCCTGCCATTTCGCTTTTGATTTGGCTTTTTAGGCTGTATAATCAGGATCATAAGTTATTTGACTCAGTGGACCAGGTTGTTTCCAGGATTTTGCCTGTTTCGGGCTCCAACCCCGAGGTTGAACGGAGGTCACGGGCCTTCTGCTGTCATGTGCTGCTTTCTTGCCCGAGTGTGACTTCTTTGACCACACTGCCATATCTGAGAAGTGCTACGTCTACGCTGTTGTTCTTCCAGCAAGATCTCTGACAACAGTAAAATCCCTTGGTCCTTAAGTTCTCAAGACCGACCTCTTGAACATTGTTCCCGGTCGCCCAGATTAGCTTCATGACCAGCTCTTGAAAGTCTGCAGCACTCTGTGTTTTTTTTTTCTTCCATTTAATAAACTGTGTTTTTTTAGCAGCAAAAGGAATTTGAGTGTCAATCAGTCAGTGTAGGTTTTGAGAGCGCAGAGGCATTTGTAAGTGTGAAATACGTTTTGCAGGCTCCTGATGTATTGCATGCTGTCAAAAGTTTTGTGTAGTATTTTGAAGGTACAACTCAGAGTCTGCACATTCTCCTACCTGCACTTGCAGACTGACCACAACACTTTAAAATTGTTTTATACTTTTACCGAGATTCGTGCGCTGACACGGTTCTGACAGTTTATCGTATTACATATTGCAGGTGTTTCAAATTCCCTTAATTTGGAATTCAAGCTGTAATTCAATGTGGAAAAAGTCAAGCAGGTTGAATATGTTGTGACAGCTTTTTAAAAAGAAAGAGATTGATCAGCCTCACTGGCCAGCTGGACTCTCAGTCTCCCTTTCAAAACCCGTCGCCTTCTCTCCTGCCTCTGAACCCACAGACCATATGCTTCTCATGGACCTGTTCAGACACGCTTTGTTGTGAAGTTGACAAAAAAAAAGAAAACTCTCTCTTCTCTCTAACACTTTACTTTTATTAAGTGTGTACTTTGCTGTGACTCTGAGCCACAAAGAGATTATAGTTTATTATCACAATCATGCTAAATCACTAGCTAATTAACTAAATTCTCTGTTTTTTTCTCATCCAGGACATTCATACACACTGTAGGTTTACATTTCTTTATAACTTTATAATAGTGAGGCTGCTCACAACCCTGCAAGCTGAAAATAGACGAAACCAAATCAACAAAACCAGACGAGGTGCGAGCAGCCAGTGCCCAGGCCTGGATGAAATGGAAAGTCGTTGGCAATTACCAATGGATAAGCAAATCTAATCGCCATGTTATAATAGCCTTCCTCTATTACGTTGACAGACATTGGTTTGATAAATCGTTTTAAAGCCACTTTTCTTCCTGTGCGGAAATAATTAGCTACAAAAGCAGCCCATTTTAGCTGTGGTTTTTTCACATTCTTAATGCACAAATTGATGGAAAAACAATGTAACTTATTATTTAGGTATCAGACATATTTATTTCACCTAACTGCTTAATTAAATGAAGATAATAATATTCTTTTTGTCAACCAACAAGCTTTTTGGACCACTTCACCCATTCTCTGCGTCACTCTTGTCTGATTCACACAAGCACAAATGCACATGGGGTAAAACATCCTGACCTGAGAGGGAAGACTGCAGATCGTTCAAGCTCTGGTCCAGCAGCTGAGATGGCAGAAAGAAGGCATTTTCCTTTTGTTGGGCCTCCGCTGGTCTACCGGACGTTGCGCTCGTTCCTTCCTCAGTGTCTCCAAACACTTCCGTCCACTCGCGAGAGAAGTCGCCCTCATCCACAGACATACTGCCCAGGATCTCATTGAGTAAGGCCATGCTGTCCTTCTCCTCTCCCTCTAACTCCGGATAGGCTGAGAGAGGATCTTCACTTCCTGGAACGATCAGGCAGAGCGACCAGAGGACTTCAGCAATAATAATAATAATACCACAGTAATGTAACTCACGATTTCCTCCTCATTTGTGTCTTATAAATATTTGCCCAGCAACTGCTCATACATTCTTATTATATGGTTTTGAGGTTATTCTGCAATTTGAAGAAAATGGATCTGCAACTATTTTGATATTTGTTTAATTGTTTGTCATTTTTTTTATGTTGTTCCATTTGTTTAAATATTAAATTTAATTGTTTTCTTCATCTTCAATGATGATTCAAGCATCCTCAAGACGTCACCATGGGCTTTAGTTTTCACCATTTTTGTACATTTTATAGACTGATCAATTGATCAAGAAGAGAAGATTAATGACAATTATCGCTAGCTGCAGCCCCAAAATAAATCACGTGTTTTCCACAGTAAATAACACGATAAAAATGAATTGTAGTGACTTAAATTAAATGTTGTTCTTTACCTTCTCTGGTCTTATCGCTGGGGTTTTCACTTACTAGTGAGATGAGTCTATAAATGAGAGAAACAGAGGATCGGTTTATAACATTTTGTGTATGCATGAGGCAACAGGTGTGTAAAAAGAGCAGTTCAGTGTTTATAAAAACACATTCCCTGCTTTAACTGATGGCATGCGTGTGTTTGGTCTACCTGCATGAGTAAAGATGAAGATGAGATACACAGATTTTTTTTTGATTTTTTTGACTCACTGGTCATCTGCAGTCTCAGCTTTCTTTCCATCGTCTGCTGCTGCTTTACTTTTTTTCTTCCCCTTCTTCTTAGCCGGCTTGTCCGCTGGGTCTTGTAAGGTCTGCGGGAATAACAAAGTCGTTGGTTATAGTTACAGGCCTTTCCTCCAGATTTAAATCTACTTTGACAGTGTTCAGGTCAAGATGCTCTCTGACCTTAATTGTGGAGAACTCATAATGCTGACAGCCCTTGAAGCTCTCGTGAATGGCTGCCATAGTGTGGGATGTCTTCTCCCAGAAGTGCAAAAGTGTTGTCTAGAACAGTAGAACAAAACAAGGGAACACATTCAGCAGGACGTGATGGAAGCAGTTTGTCTGGTGTGATAATGAAGTCTCCATGCAGTGTCTTGTATTCCTTTGTTCGCTTCATGTTTGTCTTCCTTCCTGACTTAACCGACTGCGGTGGAGCCGCTGAAAACACCCTATTTCAGATCAACAGAGTGTAAGCAAACAACTAAAGATTTGAGGTGTACCTGGTATGTGGTTAAAACGTGAGAGAGGAGGTTGCAGCGGCTGGCTCCCAGCAGGTCCACTTTCTGGCAGACGTCATTCTTCAGTTTGTCAAAGCTTGTTTTGGTAGTGCGCACCTGGGCCTGAACCTGAGATACAATAGATAGGAAAATGTCCCAACTGAAGACTGGCACTCACTATTATGTATCATACAGCTGTGAACAATGAAAACACAAACACTGGAGTTCATGTTTGTGCTTGTGCAAATGTAAGTATCTAAGTGTAAGCAGAGAAGAGCACGCTGGGTTCTTGTAGCGTTATGGTTGGAACTGATGAACCACCATCTAAAGGCGTGTTGCACCCTCTAGTGGCATTTTTGTGACAGTTTTTTTTCCTGCTCTATGCTCTTTGTGTGGTCTTGCAGCAAATTAGGGCTTAAACGATTACTCAGTTTATTAGTGAACCGACAGCAAATTAATTGCTCTAATTTGATATTCAATTAATTTTAGTTTAAGTTTAAGTTATCCATCACGGAGAGAACATTCTCTGGGTCCATTTTCTGTAATATATAGAGTTGCTGATTTTCTCCTTTTTGTGCAATTTGAAACTTGCGGTTTGGGTTTTTACACTGTTGGTGGATGGTGAACAGATGTGTTATATATTTTGAGTTGTTATTACTGGTAATATTGATTTAATTTTGACTTGGCAAGAACAGCTGTTGTTAATAACATTAGCAATGGCTCGGTATCTGAGCCATCTGAGCCCTGAAAATGGACAAAACTAAATGAAATACAGCCATTACTGATGTACCTGTGCTTTCTCTTATGACATGCCAAAATGTGTGACGCCTGACTGACGAACCTTGCGAAATTTCTCCATCTGTTTATGAGTATCTGGATCCAGCTCCTGAGACACATCCTTCATCCACAGCAGCGCGCCGCGGTACTCGGTCCTCGACTGCTCCATTCGATTCACCGTCAGCCACGTGTCTGAGATGGCTCGATAGCGAAAGGTTTCCACCTCCTGGTACAAACGGCACAGAGGGTTCCTCAGAGCCAGTCTGTAGGATGCAGTCGTGAGATTCAGTATTAAGATGCTGCATGTGGCAGGTGTGATATAAATTTTCCAATACTACTGTACATTAATTTTAGGCATTACCAGGTTATTCTGACTTTACAGACTCTTCGGGCGCTTATAGAGCATAATACAGTCTGCTGAATAATTTGAAGGTCCAAAGGAAACCGCTTTACAAAATCAAAAGGTCTCCCAGCTCATCCAGCCACAAAAGCAAATTGTTGAATCAATCAAAGGCCATCAGTTTGACAGACATTTTTTTATCCCCTTCAGTAAAGAAACCAAGTACCAGTATTTGTAAATGCACAGCATTAACTGTAATATAATATTCTTGTAATTCGTGGGTAATATCAGTCATTATGTTTGGTTGGTTTGCCCCATTTGTCTCGAGAGCTGATCGTGTTACAGACTCAGATACCGAACAGTCATCTATTAGAGCGAGCCTGCCTCTGTTGTCAAGGAAACTTGACAACAGCTCTGTAATTGTGATTATTTGCTTCCTTTGGGTTGCGATGTCCTTTGAAGTGTCCGTACCCAGCTCTGGGATTACATGTGGATCAACAGGACGGTCCTCCCTGTTCCCTCTCTGGCATTTGAGGTGATAAAGTTAACTGGCTCTTACATAGTTTTCTAGTGCAGCTGTGACTTTTCATGTGGTAGGTGATCCGTCATACATACAGTGATGATTATTCGTATGTCGCCCACCTCTGCTGGGAGGAGAAGCAAAGTGCTTTCCCTGTGGCCTGCATGATCTTTCCAGCCCTGGTTTTATCCTGCGAGCCCTGAGAGCGCAGGAAGCGACCCAGTTCGTTCTCCTCCTGGGAAAGAACTGCACAGTGGAGACAGTGAATGTGGTCTCAAGATTCAATATCGTGCAAATTTGAAAAACAGTTTTAATCCGATAAAATGAAGCTTAACTAATCTAATTAAGTAAACTGGAATGCATTAGCATTTAGATGAGTATTTCTGATATTTTTTCACATCCCAGTTATTTTTAAGAGAATGGCCACCTTAAAGTACTTTGGGTTTTTTTTTTATTTAGTAACCCTGAGAGTTGTGTTGTTCCTGGTAGGTTCTCCCGAGGCAGATTAGTCCCAGGAGAGGGACCAGGCTGAAAGTGACATCTCAGAGGGAAGCCCCCAGGTGAGTGCCTGGTTGTTGGGGCCTGTACAGCTCAACCTGAGCAAGTAACATGGGTGTGTGGCCATGAGGACCGACCAGTCGCACGGTTAGTCCTGGTTAACTGGGACCCCTGGCTACAGCTGGTATGTGGAAAGAGGTTTTACTGGTAATGGGAGGACCACTGAAGGTGGAGCAACACAAACAATGTAAATTTGGGTTAGTTTCTAGGCAAAACACTGGTCTCTGGAACCAAACTCCTGCACACAGAGGCTGGAGTCTGGAGGTGTTCAGGACATGTATGAACAAAAGCGACCATACGTACAACAGATCCTCCTCTGGTACTGCTCGATGACCTTCAGCAGCTCCATGCACGTTCTCTGGATGGAGTGGAAGACCTGCAGAGCAGAGGAAAAAATCAGAATAAACACAAAGTCAAGGAAACGCTTGATGTTTGTGAACGTTACTCTAACTACTAACTAACTTTCAAGAAGGCAAACCACAGAAAGCTGAGTCTACGATACTTTATAGATTTCAAGAAGTAAGATCTGCACAGTGGAGACGATGCAACACTGAAACCTTTATGGGGTAAAAACAGAAGTGTTAAAATGCCACATCAAAGCTTTTAAAAAAAAAAAAAAGATCCTTGATCCGGCATGTAGATACAGTTTTGAGTGATTTATCACAGTGCGTATCGGGGGCCTGGTTGGATGTTCAAGCTTTTATGAGGTATCGATTTCAGCCATTAGATCCTGTTCACTCCTGAAATGGAAGCATAGATGATGGAGGTTGGAGAGGCGGCCTAATGTATGTTTTAAGCCTCAAGCAAATACCGGCGTCGTGTGAATCAAAAAGCCATTTTGTCCGGTGTAGCATCAAACCTGAGGGAAAGTATCTCCTGTGTTTCTTAATGTTCCTGTGATGTGACCCAGGGCTACGGGAAGCAAACATGGCAGCCACTGAGACATGCTGTAAAACCACAATCCCCAACAAGACAGATTCCTATTTCCTCATCACCTCGAGCTTGGCGTCCAGATCTGCGTCTGATGCCACCACATGTTCGTCCTCTTTCTTCCCGGTGACCTTGATGAGCGTCTGTTTGGTTTTCCAGTACTTCCGCTGGAACTTGTTCACCACAGACGAGTCTTGGCTTTGGATGAAGCGGTCAAGATAATCCCGGGAGTAGCCACTGTAATGACATGTAGGGGTTAGACCAATATTTGACCGCAGCGCTCTCCTATTAGAACTGTATTAATTCTGGAAAGAACTCGTTGAATATCCTGAAACCTGAGTGTGAGCACTGAAATATACTCACAAATTTCCTCCCTCCATTTTACACGATTGCCTGCGGAGTGAGAGAAGAGCGACTTGGATTCAGATGTAGTTTGAAATACAGTATGTAGCCGGGCGTGTTGCAGTATATGTGCTTGTTTAAAATCAGTGTCTTCTTCAAAACTCAAATCTCAGCTGCAAGGGTTAAGAGACTAGATCATATTTCACTGATCTCAGCATCTCTGCACTGGTGACATGTTGCTTTTAAAACTGATTATTCTCAACGCGCCTTCTGCCAAGTTATATTTGTGACCTTTTACTCCTTTGTTTATTTATAATTCTATGGTTTTAACTATTGATATGTTCTATAATTATAATAATATAATCATTATTGTATCAGACAACAATTTTATAAAGTCCATGATTACCGTACAACTGCACAGCTCCAATGGATCCATGAAAAAAAATCCCCTTTAACCAGGTGTATAAAAGCCTTAACCGTGAGTCATAACAAGGTGTGACCTACAGCTTGTTTGTATTTTACCATCCCACCCAGCTTGGTTTAAAGATTAATCAGAGGCAGTTGTGGTATTAACTGAGTACACTTACTCAAATACTGCACTCAAGTACAATTCTGAGGTACTTGTACTTGTTTTCAGTTCTCTTATTTCTCTGGAGTACTTTTATTTCCCATACTTTAAGTACATTTTGTTGATAATAGTTGTAGATTTGCTCAAATCGGATTTAGAGTGAAGGACTTTAGCTGGTAGTGGAGTATTTCTACATGAGTGTATTAGTAATTTTACTAAGAGGACATTTAACCAGACTAGATTTAAGCTTCTGTGGAGATTGAAAACACCTAAGAGAAAACCACCACCTGTTTTGCAGAAGTGCATCAGCTGCTGTCCATCAACAAAAGGATGAGAATGAATAATGAATCACAGCTCGCGCGTCACGACTCGTTTTGAAGCCACGGGTGACGATGTGAACGCGCCTCGCAGCATCTTAACAATAAAGCGGAAGGACACTGCGACATATGCGTTTTTTTATTCCGAATCAACCAGCGGCGTAGAAAAATATGTGAATATGATTACAACAATAAATCTGCGCCGCACCAGAACAAAAACAGCGCCTGCCTCCCTGCGCCGTGCGGAAACCCAGCAGCGGTTCCCTCCCATCGCCCGCTGGATATCACACTAATGTCACCATGTAAATGAGCGAATATCGGAGTAAAACCACGGGGTGTTGCACACATACCTCTCCGTGTCGATAGCATGTAGGATAGGCTCCTTATATTCCTCTCATCGTTAGACGGACAGCAGCTGTGGCTGGCTGACAGGCCCAGTTGTACCGTGTGTGTGTGTGTGTGTGTGTGTGTGTGTGTGTGTGTGTGTGTGTGTGTGTTTGTGTACACACAGCTGCTCGCTCTCTTCAGCGCATTATCCTCCTGCACGAAACGCAGCCGACGTCATTCTCTTCCGACTGTAATTGGCCGGATATGCAGCGCGCATCATGTTCAAATGTTTGTCTCAGGCAAACACAGCAGTTACTGTACAGGTGTATGAGCACCAACCGCCTCGTGCATTAACGAGCTGTTTGTCTGTCACTCTGCAAACTGGCTGTAGACCAGAAAACAATCAGGAAAACAGATATCAAAGACCCAGCAGGTTCATCAAAAGGTTGTAGATTGAATATAGTTTTTGGGGCTTCTCGGTGGATCATAATTAAATATACAAATTCACATAATCATGACTGGATTAACTGGTTCACAGGCTTCATTTGACCTGGGGCATAAATTGCAGTCTTCTGTGCTGCCCCCTTCTGGCCAAAAAAAAAAAAAAGAAGCAATTAATGCACAAATAACTGCAGTGAACACAGTAAACAACCTACAGATTCATTATGTGCCCAGACACCAGCACAACAGCAGCAGGTTCTCTGTTACTTCCGGTCTTAAAAGTAGATTTTGCAAAACTCAAAGTTAATTAAAATACATACAACCGACTGACCAACAAATTGAATCTGAGGCTTTTGGGGAATCAGTCCGGGGCGGTTTCAGACTTTGCCCAGTTGGAAAATCCAGCCTTGAGCATAATCTCATTTCAAGAAGCTTCAGCACATAGTGTTCAAAACTTTGTCTCTGATGGTTTCACACCAAGAAATTACAGGTTGATTCACATACATAACTGAAGAGTTTTCTAATTAAAAATTACATTTATTTGTTCTTTTTTGCAGATCATAATGTTTTTCCTTTGTGTGGGTGAGAGTGCTGGTGTAAACAGACCTCAGGCAGCATCATAAACTAATAACAGTTGTTGTTTAGAGTAAGACTTTCTGTTGTTTTTAAGTGTTCGGAGTTTGTCTTTAGTTTTAAATTTGTCTCACCGATTGTGCCTTTGAAGCGTGATTCCAGTCGTATTCCACCTGGTTTCAACATGTGTCAGCTCTTCCTTTTCTGAGGCAGTCTGTCTGTTGCATGGTTTTCCTAAGTATCGTACACATTATTGTAATTTTCCAGAGCTTTTTTCACAGATTGCCCCTGTTGTCTGGAAACACATCATATGATCTCTTTAGGTCTGTTATCTGTGTCACGTGACCTTGTCTTTTATAGCCGACGCATTGACATTTGAGACAATAACATCCACATTTCTAGCGTTACTTGGAGCTGCTCAAGTTGTTTCTGTTATTTTGTCTAGTGGTGGAAGAAATAAAAGTAAAACCTAAAAAAGCATTATCACAGTATAATCTTTTAGAATACATTTTTTAAATGCATGTTTGCAGGTTTTTAATGCTTCAGCTGGTAGAACTAATCTTCACTACTTTAGTAGTAGGTCTAATCTATAACATATTTTCATATTATACGTCATGTTATAACTTTATCTTATATTTTATTTCAGAAGTCCTAATCTGCCTAGCAACAAATAACTGCAGCTGTCACATAAATGTAATGTAGTACAATGTCTCCCTTTTAAATTTAGTGAAGTAGAAATGTGCAGTAAGTAGCTCAACTTTGCATTTAAGATGCAATAGAAAACATAGTCTATTGTAAAACATAGTATAAAGAAAAGAATTGAAGGTATATACTGTATGGAGTATATAAAGAGAAAACTGTCATGAAGGAAATAAAACATATAAACAGAAATGTGTTTCATCTTACAGTAAAAGAAAAACAATGTTACTGCTTAGTTCCTTTCCACCAGTGGTATTTTAAACTACTACTACTACTAAATTACTTTAGACTGAAACGTTTATGACAAAACTTGTATTGGAAGCAAATATTGTCATTTTTACAATATATATACTTATTAATTATATATTTTACAACCTGAAGTATCTGTGTTAGATGTAATTGTATTAACTTTGTACCTGCCTACTTCACTTATGTCCACAGTCTTCACACACCACCACCTCCACACACTCTGCACAGGAAACATTTACCAGTGTTTAGTTCTGCTTCTGTCCAAAGGATGGCAGTGCAACACAAAGGAAGGGCAGTGCACCTTAATAGTCTCCTCTCCTGTTAGGGGCCCCGAGCTTCAGTTTATTTCATCACACTATACTGCAGCTGATTTAATAGCATGTACATTTTGTTGTCACCTAAAGGGAATTTCTTGTCATGCTCCAAATTGATGTACCTGTTTGTAGTCTTAGACAGTATTTGTGCTGCGCAGTCAGAAGGCGTGTGGGAGCAGCATGCAGCTCAGACAGTTTTACTGAACAAGCACAGTGAGCTTTTTTAACCGTAGATTATGGATTTATATACGGAAAGTGTGTTTTATGTAGAGCCTAATTTGATTATCACCAAGGCAACGTTGAACCCTTTGATCCTTGAATACCCTGAAGTCAGTTTCTGCACAATACGGTTCAGTTCCATCCTCGATTCAATACGGAAACGAGCGTGTTTGTGTTTGCTGGGCTCTTTTTTGCATCTTTAGTGTCATAATACCTTCTGATTTTCCAGAGGAAGTTCTCCAGCGCGCCTCGGCGCCCTTCCAAACCCTGACCCCTGACATCATCTCAAGGCTTTTGATATGAGCAGATAGATAGATGTGTCTCGTAAGGAGAGGATATAATCTCCATAAAGACCGGTGTCCTTCACCCCATCTGATCTTCCTCCTGCACTTAACCACCTTATCTCCAGGTCCATGATGGTATCAAAGCAAGTTGAGTTCACTTAAATAAGACAGGAAAACAATCAGGGTTTTAATATAAGCGATGCTGTTGGGGGTTTAATTCAATCAGGACAGAGAAATTCCTTCCCGAAATTGATCAGGGTCGTGCGTCACCATTGATTTTCTGTGACATTTCCTTACTCCAACTGCAGTGCTGCGCCTCATTCATGAGATTTTCTTTATATTTATGTATTGTACACTTTGTATTGTATTCATATTTCACCATCAGCAGCTGTACACCAGCTAATGCCAGAACGGCCCAACACACTAAGCCCCATTTTCTGGGACACTGTCTAAACCAGACTTGAGCGTGCCCTCATTGTGAAGGTCTGCAACCCCCCGAGAGTGCCCGACCTGACCCCAGAAATTGCTCAATTGACTTTTTCCATCTGCAGTTATGTGTGGTGATGGGGAACCATGACATTTACATTTGCACCACTCCAATATGATCTCTTGCTCGGTGCGAGTTTTCGACACAGACTATAGCTCAAAACAGGTCACGAGATCAAAAGTGTCTTTTGCCTGAAGGAGTCACTGAGTCGATCCTCTCCATTTCTGCACCAAATGGTGTTTTCTCTCTTCCTCGCCTCTCGTTTTCTCTCTCTCTCTCTCTCTCTCTCACCAGTAACTTGCTGGAACACATTTAGATCCTGAGTAGAACTCCTCAGTGCCCACTCATCACTCTGCGTGGTGTTTGAAGATTACTACGCTCAGAGACATCCTCACTGGGCATCCAGGCAGCTTAGAGGCCAAAATCCATAATCCCTTACCCTTCATGGGAATTCTCCATGCACTTCAACATGCTGAAATACAGCCCCGCTGCAGCAGCCACTCATGGTCGAGGAACTACTGCAGCCGGAGGCCGAGATAGATGGATGACATGTCTCAATGAATGTGGGAGGAAGTTAGATTTAAAAATAAGTTATATACCACAGATAGCTTCTGCCCAGAAATCTAATCTAAAGGGATGTTTCTTGCGTGGTATTTTTATTTCTAATGCGTGCACACTGCCTCAGTCAGTCCACATGCACTGGTAACTGTTTTATGTATACCATAACAGCCCAGACGACATTATTTACTGAAAATATGGGCACTTTGGTGGGACTCAGCAGCTGCACTGCCTCTCCGCTCGTCGTCTCAATAAAGAATTTCCTCTGAGGCTTTAGTGCCTTATTAAAAAGCATAAATAAGTGTAGTTCCTTGATTTAGTAATCTGCATGAACAAGTAATATGTAAAGTTTTTTTTTTGTAGTTGAAGGACCGGTGGGGTTCAATTTTTCTTCCTCTAGGCTACACTCTGATGCTTTGTTAGACTGCTGTGCTAAAACTTGTGTAATAGCTTGGGGAGTTTGTCTTGCAGCAAACAAGAATAATGAAAATAATCTCATATTCACATTTGGTATTTTGTCATTATGAAAGCGTTTCTTGACTCTAATCCCTTTCCATTTTTTTTTTTTTTCCTTCTTTCTTGAGATACACGAAAGAATCCGAGCGGCCGAGAAAAGGTCAGAGCAGGTTTTAGTCAAACATCAGGAAGCAGGATCACATGTGTTGAGCCAGTGGTTTCTAACTCACTGCACCATCTGTGCACATATTTATTTATTTATTTATTTTTGATTAACACTAAATCAAAGTGGTTAACAGGGATTTAAAAAATTTTTTTTTTTTTTTTGTCAACCTTTCAACGGCAGTTTGCAAGGACATCTCCGTCCCTTTAGTCTCCATACGTTTGTCTACAACATGTTGAGCTCTAACTTGGACAAAATGTCAGCATGAGTGCCCTTGGTCAGTGAGGAGCTGGACCGTTACCCAGCACTACCGGCCTAACCTGTATCAGAGTGTTGCAGCTCTCTCTCCCCTGCTGTTTGGCATGCTCCGTGGCACCAAGTGCTGAGGGCAGAGCGTGTCGCCGAGCTGGCACCGGCCTGAACTCGTTCAAGGTTACTCTTTGATTTAATGGTGATGCATTTTTTAAAACCGCATCATCCCTCTCTCTCTTGCCACAGCGCCTAGTCCATCTCTGTCACAAACACTGGCTGTGCGTCTCACCTTTAGCAGTGGAAGCACCAGGAGAGGTTGTTTAAGGTATAAATCAATGGCAAACGAAGCCCCAGCTCCAGTGCAAGATGGCCCTGATTGTTTTACCTGCCGGCTTGTTTTAAAGGCAGGACGGCGAAGGAAAACTGTTCTATATATTCAGACTATGACATGGGAAAATGGTCTACTCATCATGTAGACAGCTCCTTGTATGGGCAGCAACAATCATCGCCCGACTGCAATGCCTTGATGTTTTGATGCATAACCAGGCACTGTGGTGAAATGTAACAGCGTAGTGATCGTCTCTGCCCCCCTGAAGATGTAAATGATGGAGAGAAGTATCAGTTTGTTCTTTATCGCGTCTTTGTCTCGTATAAATAGCATCACTTAGCTCTATACTCAGTGATGTTTGTGACAAGGTGAAATTTGGTAATCATCGCCTCTCTCTGCTGTTGTTTCAGCGGATATACACTGACAGCGTTGGGTATCGTAAAAATAGATCATCAACCAGTTGCTCTCGTGCTCTGAGGTGCAGCTGCTTGTGAACGAGCCTAATCGTCGGGGGGGTTAGCATCGGTGCACACAACACACACACACACACACACACACACACACACAGATATATTCAGCTGATCAGACACACAACTTTCCTTTTCCTTAACTGAAATTAAATCTGAGCCGTTCAGGCATGAGAACATGAGCGCTTGCGTCGTGTGGCAGGCTGTTATGGATGGAGATGAGGATTTCTGATAGCAACAGAAAAGTGATAAATCACAGGATAGAAACAGGCCATATTCACGAGCCATGTAATCCTCTTATATCTCATGTCATTTTGGAGAAAGAAGACACATCTTTGCCGTCAGTACTTCTGTTTTCTGGTTTGATGAAGACACCCCTCACAAGAAGTGGGAAGCTGCACATGAGGAAACCTGATGAGCAGAAATTAGTTGAACAAACACGTCTTAGTGCTGAGAAGCTGCAGTCAACAGAAGGACACTTATTTACTCAGTGTTGGGAGGATTTCTCCGAAGCTATGGGCAGCAGTGCACGACTATGACCAGCTGTATCAAGTAAAGAACCAGCTTCTTCTATTTTTGTGAATTAATTTAAACATTTTTTTAATTTAATCCTTATGTCGGCGTTGCAATGCGCCTCTTCTTCAACATTTGACTGGCGTTGCTCAGAACAGCTACTTTTTCCTCTGATTTCTGCCTTTAAATCTTGTAAAACTGATAAAATTACCGGCTGACTTTTCAAATGATCATTTTAATGAAGCATAAAGTATAAATCTGGTAAGAAATTCAACCTGCCAGCTGCTCTTAAACCATACATGAAGTTATAGGATATAGCTCCTGCTGTAGATAGACTAATAATCTCACTGATGCAGGGCTGGAACTTATTATTATTTTGTATTAGCAATTAATCGCTTAATCTGTTTTAATGATTATTGGCTTCATTGCTTAGCGTATAAATGGCCAGAAAATATTGAAAAATGCATCCACCATAATTTTCCATAGCCCCTGGTGACATGTTCAAATGTCTAAGAAAAAAAAAAAACAGCTGATCATCCAAAGTAATTAATTTACAATGATGTAAAACAGAGAGAGGTGACGTGAGCTGCTGGAACAAGGACATGTTTGACATTTGTGCTTTTATGCTCAATTGTGTTGAAGTATCTTTTCCTTGTGGAAGAAGGATCCGTCCTCTGCTGCTTCTTTAAACCTTCTTTTTCTTATTTGAATAGAGGGTCAAAGTAGAGAGGGGAGTCGCCTGCTGAGACAGTTGCAAAGCCCTTTGAGAAACTCTGTAATCTGTGAACTATACCACAACTGCTATCAACTATAAGTTGAATTGATCACAGACAAAAAAATTACTCAAATTAAGTCGTCTATCGAGCAAAATGCCAAGTATCTACTTTTTTCCAGCTTCTTAAATGTGAGAATTTATCAGTTTTTCTCTGTTTTACGTCATTGTGAATAGAATATCTGTGGATTCTCGACCGTTAGTCAAACAAAACAAGCAAACTGAAGACGTGTCCGTGGCCGCTGAGAAGTTGCAATGGTCATTTTTCACAATTATCTGATGTTTTATCGACTATTGAATGATTAAACGATTAATAAAATAAAGAAATCTGATGATTAATTGATAATGAAAGTAGTTGTTAGTCGTAGCCTCATGTGACTCAAGTAACTGAAACTATTCATTGATGATCAGTTTCCTTGCCGATTGTTCTTTCAGTCGACTAATAGATTCACTGACCTTTGGTTTCAGCGCTACATTGATATATTGACAAACAGTATAACTAAAATCAATCAAATCAAATCAATATTGACTCAGTGGTCGGGTCAAAATAGCACAGACTGAATACACCAGGTTAACTTTACCCAGTGGGTCACCAAATCAAACCCAAGACGATGTGTCGTCAAGTGTTATTTTTGAATTATTAAAGCAAACTAAAAGGTGGTTAAAGGTGGAATCGGTGTTTGACAAAACAACTCCAAGTTTTTACCTTGAAATTGTCACAAATGTGTTGTTGTTGTTGTTGTTTGTAGAAAAGAAGCAGCGTAGAACATGACACAGGTTTTCGTCAAACTGCGGTTCTGTACTCACAGGTCTGAGAGTTAACTCATCATTGTATCTGTGCTGTAGTGACTCCATCTCTGCTTCTCTAACTGTTGCACTCTTTTCACTTTCCTGTAGTGTTGGTTTTTTATTTGTAACATCAGCATCTGTTGCATCATTGTAATTTTCTAAGCGCGGTCCTGGTGCTCCACACGAGTGTGAAAATCCTCACAGTGGGAGCAGCCTGATAAAATGCGGGAACGGCTCATGTCTTCATATAGTGTGGTGAAGGCTGGAGACTTGGAGACATTTGGTTTTGAAAGCAGCTGAGACGTCCAGATGACAGATATTTGAAAGCCGCCTAATTTCTCTCAGATTCACGATGAGCCGAGTAGCATCGGATCATAGGTGCAAACAGCAAAATGGGAGAATTAACAGTCGCTGCTGTCAGCCATTATCCATTGTACTGAGAATTGACAGCGTTACGAGGCTAACATCCATTAGGAGCAATTAGCCACGACACACAGGTGCCCTGCATTTCAGTCTTTCACAGACCTTTCATTAAAAGCCTCAAAATATTCTTAATTTCTACACCCCTTCCAAAGAAAGATCTGTATACCAAATATAATATAAGCAGCGGGACAGAATTAAATAGAGCGTAAACTTAATTTCATGTTGCCACAATTCATTCGATTCATATGGGCTTAATAGTATTGTTCATTTTCCTGCATATTTAGGGGTGAAGTGTTCGTACCTGGTTATGTCTAGGGGGCATTAAGTCTGACTAATGAAATGACTCTATCCTCAGTGGCGTTTTAATCTATTCACTGGGAAAGTAATTGACAAGCCCACAGTATGTGCATTAGGATAGCTCCGGCACCAAAGGACAGCTGTCACTAAAGCAATTAAAATGACAAAGGTTAATTAATTCTCTCCAGTTTTTACCTGATATGAGACATTCACAATGAGTGAGTTTTCATTTCCGGAGGAGTAATAGTGTTTTGAGGAGAGTAATTTATTTGTGATTTAAAAAAAAAAAAAAAAAAAAAAAACACCAGCCATTGTCTGATAGAGCCTTTAATATGTCAATACCTCACACAAAACTGCGCCTCAGGACAGCTTCAGCCCCAGATTTGAAATGAATTCTGCAGCAGCGCATGATCTGAAATGACAATTGGTTGTTGTTTTTTCGAGTAAGATGCCTATTATTTCTTCTGTAGTGGCGCAAACAAAATGTGATTTGTTTATAAATGAGGCGTGTGAGGATGTTTTACACTTAAACATTTCATTTGAACAAACGTCTGTAAGTGGAAAAGTGTAGCTCTACATTTTTCCCCTGCGGCTGGGGGTCAAGCGGAAGAAAACCAAGATGCAAATAATTACTATGCCAACCACCTCTGACACCGCGAGAGCAGAACCCAAGAACTTTCTAATCCACCTAAATGTCAAAGCAACGTTCGCAGCCCTCCCTCCGTGTGAATCTCCACAGGCTGCCAAAAGGCCAGTGGTTAGTCATCTGTTTACTCCTGCAGCTGCTGGGTGTCATTGGGACTCTGAAGGAGAAATCCCATGATTCTCTCTGCCATTTCTGACAGCTCCCGCCCAGACCACATTAATCAGGGATTGTGGGTGAGCTGGAGGATAGACGGCAGGCATGGATGGCTCCGGCCCAGGACAACTGAACCGAGGGAGAAGATCTGGGCCCAAAGATAACTTACACGTCCAGACACTGCTGGGTTGTAATGCTGTCGGTTTCATTCATACACAGAGAGTTCATTAAATGGACAGCTCTCAAAGGAAATGGCCAGTTGGTCTTGTTGCCGGGTAAAATGGCGCTTTGAAATGAACATAATTTAAGAAACGGAGGCTTTAAAGAGGAGTTAAATGAACCCGATCTGTCCCAGTTGTGCAAATAATTCTCCAAGAAAGAGATTTGCTGAATTGAGGTTATTAGATATTTCAGATTGGTTTGAATGTAATTTCTAAAAAAAAAAAAAAGAAGAAGTATTTAATTATTTAACTCTGCTGTCTCCATCTCCTCCATTTAATAATTTCATCAAGTTCTACTGAAGGTACAATCAGTGATCTAAAAGTTAGTAAAAGATTAGCTCCAGAGGTAAAAGCCAAAACCTCCCAAAACGATTGACAGGTCTTTCAGAATAGGGACTAAAACCACAAATCCACAATGTTTGTGCGAGTACAACAGCCGAATATTTAATTATACATTTCATTCTTTTATTTATTTGATTTGAAACACACACAATGTAGATTTTCAATCTTTTGTCAAACTCTAATAATTGATTAGTTTGACAACTAGGGGGCAGCAAAATCATCTTTAAAAAACATCACTGACAAATGATCAGCTTCTAAAGCTCGTTTGGCTTCTGTGTTAGTTTCCAAACAGATAAACTTAAGTGTTTATTTGGACTCGTGTTCCTCATATATAAGTCAAACATTCACTTTCCTCTGGTCTCCTCTAACTGAAAACATCTGGCTCGTTAGCTGCTAAATGCTGCACCATGTTCACCAGCCAGTGGCCCCACCTGAGAGCCCCGAGACTGAACCGACACCAGTAAAGCCGTGGGCCGTAAAAACCAAAACAACGGACTGAAAGATGCTAAAACAGCTGAGAGTGCAACAGTGTGATCTTCTCTGTTCGTCACAACAAGTGACATCTCTCACATTACTCACAGTCAGTTGAAATGTTGATTAGTGTAGCTTTAAGTTATATTTGTGAATACATCAGTATCATTATTATTATTATTATTATTACTATTACTATTTGGGCCTGAAACAGTAAACAACATAATACAGTGCATTTACGGAGACGACATCAGTCAGGGAACAGATCCATCTCTCAGCGGCTCTCACACCAAACACTTTGGTGCCAGACTGTTTACACTTGTAAGATTATGTGCATAATGAGGCTGCATTGTCTCAGCAAAGTGCTGCTTTAATTCTTTGAAGCTGAACAAACTGTCCCTGGCACATTTGGGTAGGGGTGGAGGGATATCAAAGTCACTTTATTGAGATGAAAGAACTGGCCCAAACAGCAATCTGAGACATTAGTCATTCCTTCTTCTCTGTGACAGAAACATGCTCTCAATTTACGAGTCAGGTGCTTCCAGTGATTTCTGCCCTCCTTGTTCCTCCACATCATAAATTCCTCTTTATGCTCACTCATCCCACAGGCGGACCCCCTATTCTCTGGCCTGCCTTGTCAGAAAATACACCCCATGTTGGCATATTGGATGTCGTCCAGGCTGCCATTAGCAGTTACTGTGTCGCGCATACCATAGCGAACTCTATGAAAGAGCACTGAATTTAAATAGACAGCAGTGATCGCGCCCCTAGGTGCACATTTGTACTTTTTTACAGGTTTTCTATCGGCACTTTAATTCATTCTTTCTATGGTGTTGACTCTGCAGAGCTCCCACTTACACTATGTTCATTTCCTCTAAATGCTTCACGTGGAGCCACTGGCTCTCAATTTATGTAATGAAGGTTTAATAGCCAATTGGAACATCCAATATCATTAACAGCCAGTGTTAGTCTCATCCTGAATTTGCCTTTTTTTTTTTTTTTTTTTTTTTTTTTTAATAACCAGAGGTGCAAACGTTTGATAGGTGGAATATGTGATTAGCACCTGCTGTTCAATGTATGTCCTGTCTCCACTGGAGCGAGGAACCACATTTTACCACTTCTCACATCTTAGCACAGTGTTTGCTCTTTTTCAGCCTCTGTGAATCAGCATCTCTACGATTTCCATGTTTTCACCTCTTCTAATATCTCTTTTTTTTAAAAAAAACACTTTTGACCTCGTTTCTTTTTCTCGTTCTCTAACACTTTTCTATAAAAAATGATTATTCTAGCATGTACAGATAGTTATTTTTGGATAATGTGGGGGCACAGTGGCTCTGACACTTCTTACTACTGGCTGCTTGTCATGTTAGTGATGCGTGAGTTGAGATTTATTATACTGGACTTATTATAAGGTGTCTTAAATGTCTAAAATGGAAATGCAGGAGAATTAGAGCACAGAAATGTTTGATTTGTTTTTTTAAGAAGCAGTGCAGAAAAATGATCTTCTGTATCTCTGTCATCGTGTGTGTCTTCTGCAAGTTTTATTTATTTATTGCGACATTTACTTGCTTATGTTTGATCTGACGGGAGCCCTCCATTGTTTTCATTTACTGCGCGCCACCCGTGGCCTTAAAACTGCTAACACATAACACAGAATTAAAATAGAAGTACTTCTTTTTTTTCTTTTTACTCCTGTAACACTCGTGACTTGATGGAGATTATTTCTGACAGCTGCAATAACATGAAAATATAGATGGACGTTATTCAGTTGTTTACCACATTCGGTTCATGCATGGACATGGACGAGATTCCAACAACAATATCAGAGAGGTATATTCACTCTAACAATCACACTGCAGAAAACAACACCACTCAAAATATGTTTGCTTTTTCCATTATGCCCTCTAATGCATACTGACAGATTCTTCTTATTTGCATTGACATTTACGTGTTTGCGATGATTACCAGAGACTGATTGGAAAAGACAGAAAGCATGATTGAGACGGAAATACACTATCAACATAAACAACGAAATTAGCAGGAGAAAACATTAATAAAATTGTTTTCTGGTCTTTGTGTGGAATCCACAATATTTACATAAATACAATCAGCATATTTTTACGGTTGGCTTGAGAATTTCCTTTCGATGTAAGTAGCTATGCATATAATATGAGTATTGCAAGCCTATAAATGCTTCCCTAAATGCTCTCTCATAATGACCAGGGCAGGTCTGTTCATTGGAGCAATATCAGTCTCGCGACAAAGATATGTTAGCTGTAATAATGCTTGTCAACATTTCAAGTTTGAAGTGTCCTGACTCCATTTTCATTCAAACAATGTGACATCGCTCAGGATCCGACAGCCTGTCTCTGTGTCCTTTTTTTTTTTTTTCCTTTTTTCTTTTTTTCCCCCCGCCTCGTCTTGTCACATGATCACCCGGTGGGGAGGTAAGGGGTGTCGCTGTGGTAGTTGTAGTCTGGACACACCTTCTGCACCAGCTTGTAGTCGGTGCTGTAGAAGGTGATGAAGATGCAGATGACTTTGAAGGGCTTGGAGCACAGCCAGGACACGTGGCTCTGGGTCTGCTCCTGCGGGCAGCTCTGCGACGGGTCATGGGCACACAGTGAGTTCCTGGTGCCCTTCTCCACCTTCTCGTACTCCACCCTGCAGTTGAACAGCTTGGTGTCCTTGGTCTCCAGAGCTGTCTGCTGCTGCTGCTGCTGCTGCTGCTGCTGCTGGTGATGGTGGTGGTACTGCTGGTGCTGCTGGTGGACCTGGAACTCCACGGCTTTGGTCGGAGGAACAAGTCCCACGGACACGTTGCCCTGACCGGTGGAGTTGTGGCGGAAGTAGACGCTGAACGTCCCGTTACCGTGATCCACGATTTTACCGGTGATGAGAAGGTTGAGCTTCACCGTCTTGATGTTAGAATGAAAGTCGCCCCAACCGAACATCTTCTTGAACTTGCCGGTCTTGACAATGGGCCTCCTCTTCGTCCTGGATCGAGGGTCGTGGGGGTTTGAAGCGTTGTAAAGCCAGTTCCACTGCTCCTGTTTAGAGAAGGAGTCTGCGTCATCGTAGTTCAGATCCAGAGAGGTGAAGTTCTCTTTGCCATCGAGTGTCTGGGACAGCAGGCGGCTGATGGAGAAGGCCTTGCTGCTGTCGGCCCAGTAGGTCTTCACTTTGGATTTTGAGCTCTCTCTTAAGTCCGAATTTCCTGAACTCGGTGAATCAGCACTGGTGGCCTGGAAGAAGAATAACAACAACAACAAAAGACAGGGAAAATTAGTGAGAAGTCTCCAACTGGAAAACACTTTGGCTGCACAAGACTCAGATAGGCTGATAGTGACTTTTTGGAGTATAAATTATTAGAGCATGCTACAAGGATGAAATGTGCGTCAGATTTAGGACCACTGGGATCTGTCCATTTGAACTGGTCTGTCCTCCAAAAGAAAAATGAAAGCAACAGTCATTTCAGCCAATGGCCAAAAACAACATATGTTTACCTTCAAGTGGCAAAGCCCACTAGCTGGGAGGAATTATACTCAGTCGTGAGCGAATAAGGAAATAATCCACAGATGGAGGAGGCCGGACAAAAACATTAGACTTTGTTATGTGGAGATGGATGTTTCTTTTAATCGTGACCATGATTGTTCCATTAACTTCATAAAGCTTATATTATTTTGACCATGATGTTAAAGTTCTCCTGACCTCAACAAAGTACACTACACAGTTTCCCTATCATCAACCAAGTTCCTCAACCTCACCAAGAGAAAAGAGATTTACCTTTCTAACAGTGATTTGTTACGGTTGTGGATGACACAGACGAACGATGTCGTCCTGCTGACGACTCTCAGAGCATAAACAAAGTATTATAATTATTAATTCTGTTGTTCAATTTAAAGGAATTGTTGCTTTAAATCCATCCTGTTGTATTTACGTCACATAACACCAGCAAAGCTTAAAACGGCTTCATATTTTGCTTCCAGTTTGACATGTTCACGTCTTGTTGCAATCACACAAAATTATTAGAGTTATGGCTGTTTATCTCAAATCTGTTTTTACCCTGTTTGGTGAAATGTTTTTCAACACAAATAGCTGGGACCTACTGTGAAAACATTTTCTGTTATTGAAACATATTTCGAAGGAATCCTTTGAAGGAGGACTGTGACCAGAACTGTATCCATAGAACTTACATTCATTTTGCACCTCATGAATTACAACCATTGCCAAAGCTCAGTGTCAGAGTAAGAGGCAATGTAATCTTTATTTATTTAGAGAGGCAGAAATTAAGCGAGTGGACGTCGATGTTGGTGGATGTTGGTGAATGTGACTGAAGCATTTCAAGCCAGAGAGTCAGAGCGGCGTCTTGTAGCAGTCTGAATATTGATGTTGGCTTTATTGTGTTGGTGATTGTGAGTTTATTTGAACGATTAATAACGATGATCTTTCCCTCCCCTTGACCTCACAGAAATGAACAAACATTGTCACTGAATGTGATCTGTGTTTTGTGCAGAAGGTCAGTGTTCTGTCAGGCATTAGTGTTGTCTGGACATACTGTAAGCTCGTTTTGTGTTTCCTCAAAATCTGTGGACATCCTTCCAACATACAGGACAGGTCTCCTTGGTGACAGTAAAAAAAAAAAAACACACCACGAACAAATACAGATGATTTATCCGTCCTCGAGCGCGTCAGCGCCCATAACAAACGGTGTTAATGCTGTAACTAAGTCTTACGGTGTGTGAAACATCTTGTGCGGAGCGTCCTAATCAAGATTAAGGGTATTCCTGCCATACATCGAGATGAATGAAGCGCTCCTCGGGTGCAGACGTGATGCAACAGCAGACTATTACCTGCTGAATGTGCCCTGAATGGATGATTGATGATTCATTCTGTGTCTCTCCTCTAACAATCACACAGATGAGAGAGCGAAGACTCCCCGTGCACCCCACAGAGGCCTGTGACAGTGATGTCCAAACCCCGGCCGAGGAACGTGACAGCAGATCTATCTGGTCGAAGCGTTTATATTTCGTACCTGCACGCTGCGATCAATACTCTGAAAATAAGGTCTTCTCTCATTCAGAAAGTTCACTGAATGACATTGTAGCACTGTAGACCGGAGTGTGAGACGAGCTTTCGTTAACTAAACCGTTTGCAGGAGTTGTGATCTTCCTCTGAAGCCCGCCTTCGTTTAATGCACTTGGCTTCAGAGTGGAGGAGTTTGAAAAGATGGCCTACAGCTGTTTTGAAGAGACCGCGATGATGAATGACCTGATGTGAGCGAACCGTTAGTGGCATTGTGGAGACTTTGGCTTAGTAGCTGTTTCATCCCCCCCCCCCCCCCCTCTGAGTAGAGATAGACAGCCTGAGCCTTTTTTAAATGCAACATGATACACGGAGATTGAAGCTTTTCAAACCCAGAAGAAGTTTTGAAACAGCCAGATCTTTGCAGCCGGTTGGTTCTATAAAAGGAAAAGGAAAGCTGCGGGACCTTCACAGGGAAATGTTTGTAGTGATGAGGTCAAGAGGAATATGAATTTCAGCAGTTTCCTTGTGCAGTGGGGCAGTTAAACTGTATTAATGAACACCTCCTTTTGTCTTCCATTGCTGGAAACAAAAGTCTGTCGTGTTGCCTGATGTATTGTAAAAAGATAAAGTGAGTGTGAGGAAGAGGGAGGCTTCCTGTTCAGGATTTATTTGCACCATTATAGTCAAACATAAAGCTCCTTAGGATGTAAAAGTTCAGTGAAATAGTATCTTATAGACTGTCAGCCAAGGAGCTATAAAGTGGATTATCACATAATAGCTCAGTCTTTATTTTTGGTTTGAGAATATTTCATGTTTGATCATGTTTCAGTCATTTCTTTTCATTTCATGGTACAAATTAAAGCATTTCAAAGGATAACGCAGCAGCTAAGCTAAGTTAATGGGCTAACACTTTAAGTCCCCCCATTTAGCATTTAATAGCAGCACGTAAACATTAAATAAATGGTTTTAGTCTTACAATAGTCTAGTGTTTATTAATGCGTTTGTTAACAATTATAACTCCGGTGGGCAACGAAAACCGTCTCTGTTTGTTTAAATAGTTGTAATGATATAAAATATGTCTTCACAGGAGAAGTTATAATTGCTGATGAATACTGTGCATTAATAAACATTTAAAATGTCCCTATAGCTGCCGTTAAACTACATTATAGAGTGTTATATGCCATTTTTTGAGTGTTTGTGTACTGCTTATAAAGGCTAAATAAGGGGACTTTAAGTGTTCCAGTTTTTACTGACATTTTTATACACTTAATGTCACAAGGTGGAAAATAATGTTGAGGAAAAACTGGTGAACTTGGATGGGTTTCTAACACTTGATCCTCTGTGAGTTTGAATGTGGATTCAGTTTAAGATGTTTCCAGTTTTTCTAAAAGGATAAACGGTCTCTAAATGACCTTTGACTGCGAATGTGAAACTCTAAGCCCCATTTATTTGTCCTGATTTTTTCTATTCTGAGTCGTTAAATGACTGTAGTCTCTAGTGATCAAATGAAATATCATTTTCTTAGTGCAGTAATTACTGATGCTTCTCAGTAACTGGGTTTCAGTCTCAACGGAGTCCTGAAACCAGATCAAGGGATATTAGGAAACTGCTTTGAGCTGGTTTAAGTGACTGTCAGGCTAATAAGTGGCAGTGTGTATGTGTGGATGCAGCGTTTTGAGGTGTAAATGTGAAGAACATTTCCCAAACAGTGCAGATCCGAGCAGGTTTACGAGCCAGGTGGTTCGAATTTTTATCATTTTGTCAAGCGGGAAATTAGATTGCCTACAACATAATGTTTTGAAAAGCTACGTAATTTTCTGCAACTTCATGTGATGAATAATTTTGTAAGAGGAGGTGTCACTGGAATCAATTTTTTCGAGGGGATTTCTTCACTATTTTTCTTCCAAGATTATCAAAATTACACAGCACATCTGAAGTGCGTGCCCAGTCATCGTCAGACCTAATTCCTTGTTGTGGAAACTCGCTCTGTTGTCACCGGCGTTATGTATGGTCCCCAAACTGTGACATGCAATTAGCTTTCATCTAAAGCACCTGACAGTCTCTGGATTAGAGCACTCGGAGGCACATTCACAGAGACCCCACTTCACGGATTAGAGCCCAACCTGTAATCCAGCCCGGGGAGATTAGGCAGATCAGAGGCAGTCCTGACTAAAGCAACGTTTATATCCAGAACACCCCGACTGACTGCACCAACACTCGGAGGGCCAAGATTTACCTCTTGCTGGCTTCAAAAACATGCAAGTGAGGCACAAAGAGAGAGTGTGAGTGTTAGATGCATGAATGTGTCTGGAGGAGATACTGCAGGGAGAAAAGAGGCAGAGAGCTGCTGGATAAAGGACAGGGGGAAATAAAAGAACAAACATGGAGGCGTAAAGGTCAACAGTCACACTTTGATAACTTTGGGTTTAACAGATATTGGTTTGTCAATAGTGGATTTTATTAAATATCAAATAAGGGACAAACCAAATTGTCCGTGGGATAAAGGTGAACTGTCTTTGTTTAATTAAAATTCATTTTCTGAATTTGATTTGATTTCAGGGGTTGTTGTTAAAGCAGCATTACGCAACGTTTTTGGTTCGGACGTGTCCTTAAAATGAAGCGGTAACTGCCACTTGCGACCATTCGTTACAGGTTGGAGTTATGTCAATCAATTGTGAGCGGTTCAACCGAGCAGTGAATTTCCCATCTAAACTTCTGAGAGAAAATAAAAAGGATCCGGCCTCTCACCAGACAAAAGCAAAGATTAGAGAGAAATCTGAAAAAATGCAAAATGCCATTTTCCCATTAATTATCTTGCGACCCCTCAGACGTCTGTTGTGACCCAGTGGAGGGGTCCCCACCCTCCGGTTCAGAACCACTGCCTTTGGGGAATCTCACCAGTGATTTCAGCCCATTTACTGTAAATCATGATACTTTGTGAAATATCACCTCTAATGTAAAAGTCAGAAAAAGATGTGCACACTGAACATAGAGCTCTCAATACATTTAATTTAACAAAGAAATATTTCAATCTAACTGAGATCTTTGTCTAATTGTTAAAATCATTTCTTAAGCTTTTCTTTGTCCCATGTGATAGTAATGTAAACATGTTGTTTTGGATTGTTGGTTGGACAAAACAAGTAATTTGAAGTCGTCAACTTGAACTTTAAGAAATTGTATGTAAATGTAATTTTTTTAGATCAAATGTATTAATCAAGAAAATAATCAGATTAATCGATAATGAAGAAGAAGATGATGATCTAATTACGTGTCACAAAAAAGGGCTTGAACAGGAAAAGTACAAACTAGCAGTTGACCTGAATTAATGTCAAAGTGTGCAACAAAGAAATAAAGAAAAGAAAAGAAAAGAGGATACATGATGCCCACGCTGAGAGAAACATCCATTATTCAAAAAGGAAACAATTAGCTTCCATAGAAACTTCTGCATAAAAGAAATAGTAAGTAGTTAGTTTATAGTTATAGTTTATCTATATGTTTCCATGCTGCTGTGTTTTATTAGTTATTTGGAAGCTATTTGTCTCCATTCGTTCCTCTATATGAAAAAACTCTTCAAGGACAAGGTTGGTGATAATTGTGCTGTTATCAACTAATCCCAAACAAACAATGAGTCGACCGTATCGAGTGCAGCCAAAAGATGTGACGTATCTCCTCCCTCTGTTCCACAGACACTCGCAAAGAAATTCAAACATTAAAACGAGCCATAATGTTTCACTGGGTGACACGTTCCAGTACCACCAACATGGGCACTGCAGTTTATCTTGAATCAATCACACATACGCTGTCCTGCTGCTGTAACTACTCACTTGTGCACCAAACGTGTATTAATCCGCAGCTGAAAGTAGTTCCAGATTAAATGCACTATTTACTCCTGGTTGAGCAACAGTTGCTAATAACAGTGCCCAGGTGTTTTAGGAAATTATGTAGGCTTTTTAAAAATAATAATAGTGAAAATGAAAGCACATATTTTTGAGCTGTTTCTAAAGATTTACGTCTTGACAGAGACAGACTAACACACTGTTGGTTTTCTTGGGGTTTGTTGACAATAGAAAGTAAAGAATAACACCAGCCTTATCTTTAAAACTTGAGAAAATTAGTTGTGTAATCCCTCGCAGTGGATGCTGAATCTGACGTTCACTGTAATAAATTACCAAACTTAAGCAAGTTTAAAGGGATTTTCCATTTGTGCAGAAATAATTGGAAACCAATGGCTGCCAATCCAAAAATCTAAAACTTTATACATTTGAAAATTGTCAGGAAAATGTCAAATTTCTAAAACATGCAAATGTACTGATGTAGTCCTTAAAAAGAGCTGCTGTTAGCTCCCTGAAAACATATTTTCTAAATCAGCTTTTTGCAGTGAGTGATGGGTTTCTATATGAACACAACATTTTCATTCTTTCTAAAGTCTGAACAATTTTAAATCCCAATGTGAGACTTTCTGTTTCCTGTTTTCTCTGTGCCATTCTCACTGTTTTCAGATGGGCAGAAAAAAAAATGTGATGTCAAATACTTCAATAGCATCAGTCAGGATTCAGCAACATAACGACAGTTCTTGGGTTGTTTGCTCATACCCGCTGTCAATCAAATCACAATCACACAGTCCTCGTGAAGCAGATCAGATGAGTTTTGAGCTTTAAACTCTTAATTAATAATAAGTACATGTAAGGATTATTTTTTACTGAGCTTTAACTTTGATTGTTGCACATTAAGCAATAAATATTTAATGTCACGGAAGATAAAATACTTTCTAAAACAGAAACAAAAATGATTTGAAACCATACTTCCAAGGGGCTTTAAAGATATTACATAAAAGTAAAATATATTTGTTATCAGTAGCCTTTAATGGGTAGTAGTGATTTAGTATTGCACCTCCATATAAGTTTGGCAGAGGCTGAGATGTCCTGAATTTTAATTTCTAGTATCAGTGCTGGCTAATATATCCCCCCCCCCTCGACACCCCCCCAAAACAAGCAAAAGCATCTTTTTGTTCGACCATAACTACCTTCCCTCCGAACTCCATGCTTACAGTTAGACACACAGACCTCGGTGTGTGCCAGAACAACTGGTATCACACCTGCTTACACAAAGTCACGTCGGTCACAGCCTCGTGCAGCAGCATGAAAAAATGTAATTTATGGTATATATGAAATACAGTGAAGGATGTGAAAGATATTCAAACGTAGCTTCCAATCATATTTAGAGGCTTTCATTTCACAGCTCCGACTTTTTCTAACTTTTCGACCTGCAATTTGTTAAGCAGGAGTCCCCCCCCCCACCCCCCCCCACCCCCACCCCCCACCCCCACTAAACCTCATTTAACTGTTTGTTAATATTGTTCCCAGCTTCGGCTTATGAGGCAGAATCCCTCGGCAAGATAACACAAACAGCATCAGTATGCAGAAGTCCTTTAGGAAACGACTCACAGATTGCCAGATGCAGCATATAGGCAGGCTGTTGGACAAACCTAAATGCTATCTACTCTTGGCGAGACTGTGATAAGGCGCAGGCGTCCGCTCTTTGAAACAGGAAGATAAACAACCCCGGCTTCCCTCGGGAGCTCGGAGGATATTCTATGGGCTGGACCTCCAAACAGCCAACAAATTCCACCTTTAATAGAAGCACCGGAGGAGCCAGATGACTCGGCGGTGGGCTGTACACAAAACCTTGCGAGGAAGAATGAAAGTGTGTGTCAGTTTTCATTTACTTGAATGCTGCGGCTGCTGTGACTTGTGTGTGGGGAGGATTTGTGAATGCGACACTTCTAGTTTAACAGAGTTAGAATAGGGAGGGACTGGGCTGAAAGCAGATTTGGGCTGCCACTTTGCAATCTTGATTGCATGCTGTGTGCTCAGAGTTCAGCTGCAGCGCTCAGAAATGAATAGAGTGGTTGTTCTTTAATAGTTTTTGTGCATTAATGCTGCACCGCAAACGTTTTGAAAAGAAGAGAGGGGAGTTCAGTGGATTTATTTAGTTTTAAATTTTGAAGTATTAAACTGATGCTCTTATCCAGAGAGGCTTAAAGTGTGAGGAGCTATTAGAGTTTGGATCAAGGACATGTGGCTGTTATGGGATCAAACCTGTGACCTTTGGGCGATGAGGCAGTCAATAACCTCCGGCTGCATCTCGCAGTAAAAGCTTATTTTAATCTAATTTGTGACTTTCAGACGCCATGAATTACAAAAACTATCTATCATAACAAGAAGAAGAGCTCGAGAAGAAAAACTAAATATGTCGGTAATCATCTTGAGTTTAGTTTGAAAGAAATGCTCCTTTAGAGAGGAAGGTAGCTGAAGAGTCCTTACTGTGTTGATGCCGTCCTTTAGACTGTCTTCCGACTGAGCACTTGGGATATGATTGTCGTCATAGTCATTTACAGTGAATTTAACTCGCCTTGTGAGGTCCCCCTGTAGTTGAGCTGATGGATCAACTAAGGGCATTTGACACCCACTAAGAGTTTAGGTCTATATTCTCCCAGTGATATCAAAGTGTTACCTGAGGGGGGTCAGAGATGATGACAAATCAAAAAGTGTGTCAAGACATCACAGGCAGCTGTGGATGGAGCCGAGTCCTATCACTGCAGCTCCACTTTGAGAGGCCAGGGCACAATTATTACCATGACTTCTGAGGAGGATAAATACTGTGCACGGACAGACTGCAGGATATTAGAGCGGGGCAGTTTGAAGAAGAAGGAGGAGGAGGAGGGAAAAAAAACCCCTAGCCACCAGTTTTCCAACTTACCCAGAGGAAAAATGCATAATCATATTATTTCACACACGACTTGGTTCAAAGGCGGCCAAAATAAGTTTGTGAGGTTCCCATGGGTCTGTCAATCTGTTGAAGGAGCTCCAGGCGAAAGCTTAGGATGCACCGAGTACGAAACAATTATGATCATCCCATTAAAGCATAGCGAAGCAATTTGGCAGCCCAGTCTGGAAAAAAACATTCCCATCAAGTGATGCTATGAGATCAGCTCGCTCTCACTACCACGATGCTTTTGTACGTATAATTCACACATTTAATCATTAATGTTTGTCTCTATATTGTGACAATAGGGGAATCCATGTTAGTTAATGTTATTGCTTCTGAAATCGAAGAATCCTTGTGTCCCTTCAAAGCAGGAAAGGGCTTCGTAAAGTAAAAGAAAAGGGGGGGTCGGTGGTGGTGGTGGGGTGAAATGATTAGTGTGCTTAGTCAGCTGTGAAATTGAGTTTATGGTTTTCGAGACGGTGAATTCAATTCGATAATGGGTATTAAGTTGTAGAGAATAATTAATAGTAATTGACTTCTTTCCATCACTATGCAAATTAAACACAGATAACACCACGGGAGCTTTTTAAGGCCAGTCAAGTTTGTAGGGATTAAGTTTATGGAATTTTTGTTGGAGAGAGGAGTGGCTCCTGTTCTGCTTTGATTGCTTTGTTGACAGATTTATCAGTGGGTGAGGGGTTACTGTCTCTCCGAGGATTAAAGGAATTGGGTTGTCACAAACTGTCAAGGCATTGAGTTAGGAGCATTCTGGTATGTTTGTCATAATGGGCTCAGGCTGTTCTCCACCGTACTGTCAAATACACTCTTATTGAACCGCATCTGTAAATGGGAGAAAGGAGGGGAAAATGCAAAGGAAGGATTGAATTGATAGTGCTGAGGGAGAAATATCCAGCGGGGTGTGTGTGTGTGTGTGTGTGTGTGTGTGTGTGTGTGTGTGTGTGTGCGGGTGGATTTGTCAAAGATGCAGATTTGAATTTGGGAAGCTTGCGTTCACAATGACATTTGTTAATTCACAAAGATATTAATGAGTCACTGCATGGAGCAGTTAGAAAATCTGGTTTGTGGGTGTTGAAATTTATCATCACAGGTATCAAATTTACGGAAAACACTACAAAAACATGCTTTTAACTCAACTACATCAGGTAACATTACCTGGAGAAGGGAAGAAAATGACATTATGCTGAACATTTTTCTAGGTTTTCACATCACAAGACAGGAACTAACATGATGTTGAAATACATTTCTTGTTTTAACGCCGTGAGGTCTTTGCGCCGCCTGAAACTCACTTGTCTAAAACGTCTCTTTGTGGACATCCCTTGATGTTGCTGCTGCTAGATGAGTCCGAACATTAATCACAGAAATCGTGGAGATATTAGAAGACATGAAAATAAAAAAATAAAAAAAGGTCATATCAAAATGACATTTAACTCACCAGAGAGATGACTGACAGCAGCACAGCGGCAGCCCACAGACATGTGGTCTTCATGCCTCTTTGTGGAACGTCTCCCCTCATGTCAAACTGTCCTTGATCTTCTCAGCCGCAAAAAAAAGAAATCTCCTCCTGACTGAACCGGTATCAGCTGCCGAACTTGAGGAGAAATAAAGAGTGAGGAGGCGGTCCTGAGGCGAGACAGCAGAGATGAATCTTCTCAGGCTCATTCAGGAGGGTCAGATGTCTGATGTTAAAACGGTTCAAGTGACTAACTGGGGTGTTCTTGGAGGCAGTGGAGGCGCTGTGGTGAGAACGGAGGTGTTTGTAGATCTGACTGTCAGTGTGGAGGAATGTTTTATATAGTGCGCTCTGAGGTTCAGAGAGAGAGAGAGAGAGAGAGGAGGGAGGGAGAGAGAAATAGAGTGAGTGAGGAGGGGGAGGGGGGGACGGGAGAAAGGGGGAAGCAGGGAAGGAGGTTCACATTATAGACTTTTTATAGGCAACTTTTCCTTTAACGTCGTCAGGGGCTGACATCTAGTGGCCGTCAGCTGCAGTGGCTTTCCTTTTTCTGTACATCTCTGTGAACATCAGGAGACACAGTCAGAAAATTTAGATTCACGTTGCACATATGTAAAAATAAACAAAAAAAAACAGACTGTTGCCATGGTGCAGCTTTAAATAGCAGCTTATTCCCATCAATACTCATCACTCATCATCTCTCACTTGTGGAGAGAAGTGACTTGAAATTACAACATTTAAAGGTTATTTAGGTATATTTTATGCCTTATAACAAAACCAATATATTTGATTTTTCTGTGGGTTTAAGTGCAAAATTTTTTTTTACCACACAAAAAAAAATAAACTACTTGAATAATTTACTTCAATACGGACATTTTTAGTTTACTAAAGTAAATGTATTTAAAGTGCAACTTTAAATACATTTTCCAGACAGTGAGATACAAGTTTGGTCTAAATGTAGTACATCCTGTATGCTGTGCCTTTAATGAGGTATTGAGCCTTTAATAACGGCATCGATAACACAATATTATAAAATATGATATTAATAATAATATATCAGTAACAGCTTATTCTCATAATGTTTATGAATGATCATCACTAAAAACAATTTAATGACCCTGAAATTGAAACATTTTAAAAGTTACTTAGGTTTTTTATGAAATCTAATTCATCAGTTTTTTGTGTAATTTTTCATTTTTTCCCACACAAACAAAAAAAAAACTACTTTAATAATTTCCTCTAAAACTTGAAGACACTGTTTTGGTTATTGTTTGTTAATGCTGACTTTAAATTCATTTACCAGACATAGCTGCAGACCTTCAGTGAACATTTTAAAGCTGAATTGTCAGTTGAATTTGTGTGTGACAAATATTTTGCCCTGCAATTATGATGAAACTCTTTTTTTAATTTGGTAAACAAACGTCAAATAAATAACTGACAAGTCCCTTAAAAGAGGACGCCAGTGATTTTACTGTTTCACTCCCACAAAGTTTGGGACGTTTGAGAGACAGAAGAAAAAAGAATAATCAGGCCGATATACTCTGACTTTTAAACCGCAGTATGGGTCAGACTCCAGAACCATTAGATCCAATAAAACAACGTGATAGCATCTCTCATCAGACCTTCCCTGTCTGCTAAATGCCCTCATCTTTCAAACTCCATGACTCAGGTTCGTAACACAGACGTCAGTTAAAAATCTTTAGGCTTCAGTCCCAAGCAGCGATTAATCAAGTGATGTCACTTTTGAGTAGTACAGTGACTTGTAATTTGACATGTAAAATCAGCGGCGTGCCCCTTTAAAAAGGTTTAAAAACAAGCTTAATCATCTCGTGATCTGCAGGTACACGTCTTCATTTTGAATCTAAATCAAACACCTCGCAGTTTAGTTTGTCAAATTAATCTTAATTTGTAATCGTAGTTGATTTTTCTTCTGAATGAAAACTTAAATTAAAGGACAGGTTCACAATTTTGCCATTTAACAACAACAACAAAAACAACACGTCGAGCGTTTTCACGTTATCATTCTTCCTGTTCATACTGATCAATAACTGGTGGAAGTGGGGAGGAACAGTCCTCGTTCTGAAGCTAAAACCAGGCTTCAACAGTCTGACTTAATCAAATCAAGTGTGTATCTTCCAAATTAAAGGCTTCTTAGTGCTAAATTTCCTCTCGCTCTTCCTCACAGTGTTTCTGTGTTGAGCTGCAGTGGATGGATACCAACACAAAGAGGGAATTTGGTGCTAAAAACACAGGAACTTGGAAGATCCCCAGTTGATTTGATTAACTCAGGCTGCCGAGGCGTCATTTCAGCTTCAGATAAACCTTTGAACACATTTTTTCTCAGAGCGAGGATTGTGGATTTTGTCCCTTACAGTGGAAGAGATCCGTTAACGTCCAGTATGAGCAGGAGTTAAAAATACTGGACCCATCGTTTAAGTGGTTAAAATCCCTACTTGTTCCTGTAAGAGCAGACCGAGAGTATTTAGAGATCGATATTATTTAGTTGTTTTGCTCCTTTAAGTGACTTTTCATCACTGTTCCAGCTTAAAGGATTCATCTGGTGATGTTCTTTATTTTTCTTATTGTCAACAAACCTCATGAAAAGCCCAAAACCAGTAATGAATTCATCCTGCAGTAATATACATGTATCCAAAGCCTCATATACTTCATATATATACTCCTCCAACACTGTTAAAAACACATCGCTGTCCTGCTGATGCTATATGTGGGACACTTACTAGCTGAATACAAATGTGTATTGATCCGCAACTGAAAATAGTCCCAAACAAATGCAATGTTTCTTTCTGTTTGAGTAACTTTGGCTAAAAACTACAGTGCCCAGCTGTATACTAAACTAATAAACTAATAAACTAATACATATTTCCATGTTTGTTTTTACAAATTTATGTTTTCAGTCTGAGCAAATGGACTTAGGGCTGAGAACCACAGACAAGTTAGGGAAGTTAAAAATATTTAACACAACTAGAACATTATGTTGACTGTTATTATCTGATTGCAGATCTATTGATGATTAAGGTCATTCAGAAACAGTGTCGTCGTTAGATAGTTTGTCCACCAGAGAGCATTAATACGTTTTTTATCCATAAAATATCTCGGTCACAATTCCTTAAAATCCAGGTTGTTTATGTTTAAAAAGTGAATACTGGTCGATATATAGTTGGGATTTTTTGGTAACTCTTTATTTTATGTGTCTGCATATTCCAATTTATTTAAGAAGTTTCCTTGACAGAATCATACAGTATAATTAGATCGCTGATTAGTTGCTTCACTTCCAGTTAATTCTAAATGCTAAGCTAACTCAGCCTTGAGACTTTTATTCAGAGGATAACAGGTGAGCTAAAAATGCAAAATGTGAAATGAGTCTGCAAACAAACATACGGCTCAGCATAAAATCAATATAAAGTTTCCAATAATAAATGAATGAGTAATAAATATTCACTGATGTTTAAGTGGAGAACTTTCTTTCATGGAAATTATTTGGGAAGTCGATAATGAACTGTTTCTTTTTCCTGTAATTGGCACCAAAGTTTGTGGTTCTTTCTAGGAAACTTTGAAGAAGTTATTAGGAAATAATGGACGTGTAAAATAAAGAGTTACCAAATGTTTTAAATGTGAAAATATTGATATGAGTATTGGCAGAGACGGATTGACAAAACCTTGGTTTTGCTCTTTTCATGGGATTTGTTGACAAAAAGAAAAATATATAAAAAAAACACCAGCTTTATCCTTTAATGTTCTGTTCTCTAGTGGACATATAACAATAGACAAACATGACTTCAGACTTAATAACTTTACCGTTGTGTGTTTACAACCGTGTCCTCGTTTATTTTCAGTAATTCTTCCCATACATATAAACAACCTGTACAAAACGGCTGAGCCTTCGTCTTTTTCTGCTTCTTTTCTCTTTCCTTTTTTGTTCACAACATACAACTTGCATCATGATAACAACAATCAGCAATATCATACACCCACTTTGCAATAGTCAAACTAAACATTTTTTGTGCAATACAAAATAAATGTACACATACTTTGAATTTTTTTTCCCAAAAAAATAAAAAAATCGCTGTTATTTACAAATCCCACAACAAAAAAAGTAAACATTCTCCACACCAGTTTTGCTTTTACATTGAACTCAGCAGAAGCGTGTTCTCTTATTATTAACATGTTGTATACTTTTTGTTTGTACAGATATTTTTTTTAATTATATTTCACCTCATGTATTATGGCTGCAAAACAGAGGAGCTATGATACGGTTACTACATGAAAAATCTTAAAACAAATTTAGTCTCTCTTTATGTCTATATGTACTGCAGTGTATAATGAGCTACAGTGTATAATGTATGCCCCATTCAAGTATTACAAACTGTATTACAGGACTGTTAGTATTTAGTTATTGTCAGTAAGGCAGAAATGACATTTGCATGACGTGAATGGTTTAAATTTATTGATCTTTCTTTTTCTTTAATCACTGCAAAATTTCAGCTTTTCCACAATGGACGTCTGTGGATAAAAAAAAGGTTAAATAATTTGAATTGAATCAGATTTTTTTTTTTTTTATGGTTAAAAAGAACTTTAAAGCAGGCGATTCATTAAAAGAAGTCACCCGCTGATATCGTAGTTTAAATCGCATAATTGCATCTGGGCAGAAATACAGTGATAACACCAGACGAAATCTACAAACCACAAAAGGTACTTTACTACAACCAAAAGATCAGTTGTGAGAAATAAAATCTATACATATATTTACTTGAGATTCACACTTGTTTTGTAGAATGTGAGACATTTAAACATCTTTTCCTGTTGCCGTCGTTTCTCCTTCGAATGTTCTCGTGTTGACCTTAGCTGTTCCTCCGCTCTATGGTTTCGTCTGTGGAAGAGGCAGTGTTTTATGGCAATAGAAGGTAGAAGTCACATGTGCATATCATGCTGCACTAATATAGTGCAATGTAGTGCCTGAAACAAAGCAAGGGTGGAGGCAGGCAGGCAGGCAGTAGTTTTCATGAACAACTGATTGCAGGCTACTCCTCCATCAGCATCGTACAGATCAGTTTATCCCACAAACTCAGGCCTGTGTGCCTCTGAATCAAGCAAAAGAAAAAAAAAAAAAGAAAGAAGAGAAGAAATGCCTCCCTTTTGTTCAAGACTGTAAAAGAGATTTGAGTCAAAACCCAGTTGAGGATTGAGAAAAAGGAATCCAAACCTTTTTATGGAGATTTTCCTCTCCCTCCTCCTCTTCCCTGCGGTGACTTTTGGCAACGTACGAGCCGTCAGAGCATCCTAAGCCTCCAGCTACTCAGCATTTTTAGGGACAAGCAGAAAAGCGTGGGGGAAGAGTTGGAGCTTGTGCTGCCATATTCAGAGACAGCAGGAGAGAGCTGGGTCTGTCTTCTGCACCCAGCCTCTCCTGCGTCTCAAACAAGTCCTTTGATTAAACAGATGTGGATGTGTAGGGGGCAAAAAAAAAAAAAGGCATTTCATTGAACACGGTGGAGGTCACGAAGGCTCTGGCAAAAGAAAATATTTAAAAAAAACAAAAGGGGGCTGAATGGATCTCTACTTGAAATAGTTAAACCTCGCTAGTGTCTCTGCTAAGAGGATTTTCTGTAATTTCTCCGCTCTGTGACGTGTCCATTCACGATGCAAACATCCATGTCCTTCACTGTTATGGCGTGATGAAGTGGGTTTCTATGACCGGTGAAGCGTCTTCTGGAGGACTACATGTCCGTGTCCCCGTCGTAGGCGAGAGTCAGAGGTTTTAGTCGGTTGTTTTGTTGCCTCTGTCTCTGAGGTCTCTTTGGCTTTTTGCTGCGTGAAAAGATTAAAACACAGTCAGACAGACTCTTCAAATCTTCTCAGAGAAGTACTCTAACCACATGCTACCACGCTAGCCATGCACTGACATTTGTTTCAGATGAATCTGGATGTAATTATGAAAAGTAAAATGCAGGTCATGAGGTCCACATCATGTGACACAGGGCTACAACAGCACATTAAAACAAATTCAAAAACTGGAGAGGAAAGTAGAAAAGTAGTTTTCTGCAGATAAATTATCGACTGCATATTAAATTTAGTTGTTTCAGCTTTCATCTGAAAAAATAACTACCACACTTAAAAGTTATTAATACTGAAAGCTTCTCCTAGCCCCCATCCCAAAGGAAATGATAACCTCAACAAATAAATCAACCTTCACAGCCTTTAAAATAATAAGGCTGTCATTATTCTCTACTTTTCTTATCGTCATCAAATCTCATGAAAAGACCAAAACTATCGCTTTGATCCGTCTCTCAACACTTTTTGTCTGGCTGCCTCTCAGCTCTACGCCCATTGGTTCCCACTGAAGATGAAAATCTTTAAGAATAGTTTCCTTTTTAAAAAATGCTACATAATTCCCTGAAACAGCTGTGCACCGTAGTTTTTAGCAAACAATAGTTTAACAGGAGTAAATAGTGCATTTGGTAGGGACTATTTTCAGTTGTGGATTAATACACATTTAGTGACCTGTATGTGGGTCTGACTCTAAATAAACTGCCATATATTGTTTTCCATCCACCTGTTTTTATGCATTTTCAATTTTCACTGTAAAATTTTGTATAAATTTGTATAAATTTCTGTAAAATTTGTGCTAAATTTGAATGGAAACCTGATTAGTGTCACTCAGTACAACGATGTGGCTCACTGACGTGTTTTTAAAAGCTCTGGACAACAATTAAGGTTTATGGCACAGAGGATTAAGCTACAACAGGCTGTAGATAAAAAGACGAAGGATCAGGTCCTCGAGGGATTTGGTCTTTTCATAGCTTTGTGCACAAAAACAAAAATTCAGATAATCACCAAAGTTATCAGTTAAGAAATACAGTCAGTCATTTGGCTGTTTGGAGAAAATATCAGAACAATCAACTGACCTTGAGACATACAAAGTACTTTAAACTAGTCAGAAAATTGCACAATTACACAGACTACTACACAGACTATGACCTGTATTGGGAAAAAACTGTCTAGAGTTTAGACCACGATAACTGTGGAGAGGATACAATATATTAATATATTAACTGTAATACAGGTTGACAGGTTTAAAACAAATACGGTTCTTTGTCACTCGTACGTCTACATCTAAAAGCATTAAAGGTATTAGTGAGTTAATTTACGTGCCCACGCTCACACATGTTCCAGATATTTGTTACTTTGCCTCCAGGGGGAAAAGTACCATTACAAGAAGATACCTGATTTCTACCTTTGTGCTTCTGTGAGCTGTCATCACTGCCTTAGATGCAAGATCACTCATTCATGTCTCAAAGTAATACAGTGTATAATGTGGTATTTTATTTTTCTAGAGAACTTCTGTAAAAGACAGTAAAGTAAGGGCGTAGGTTTGCATATGACGGTAGGGACATGTCACTACCAATAATTGGGGAGGACAGTATTGTCTCTACCAATATTTCATATTACATATACAGTCATATTAGATCATTCCAATGTGTCCTCCAACAGGATACATCTCCAAGAAAACTGATTAAGGTATGTTACCATTTGATTGACTGAAAGGGCGGGGGCTATCTGCAGGCTCAAGTAATGTAAGGATATCACAGTAGTAACTACTGTCACCAGAAAAATGTCAACTGATGTTATTTAACCATGTTATGACATTTTATGCCTTACTATACTTTGATGTTTTTATGACTTTTTATGCCTTACTATACTATGACGTTTTTATGACTTTTTATGACTTACTATACTATGACGTTTTTATGACTTTTCATGCCTTACTGTACTATGACGTTTTATGCCATATTATATTATGACGTTTTTATGACGTTTTATGCCATAAAAATACTATGTCGTTTTTATGACGTTTTATGCCATAGAATACTATGTCGTTTTTATGACATTTTATGCCTTACTATACTATGACGTTTTTATGACGTTTTATGCCTTACTATACTTTGACGTTTTTATGACTTTTTATGCCTTACTATACTATGATGTTTTATGCCATAAAATAGTATGTTGTTTTTATGACTTTTTATGCCTTACTATACTATGACGTTTTTATGACGTTTTATGCCATAGAATACTATGTCGTTTTTATGACTTTTTTGCCTTACTATACTATGACGTTTTATGCCATATTATATTATGACGTTTTTATGACGTTTTATGCCTTACTATACTATGACGTCTTTATGACTTTTCATGCCTTACTATACTATGACGTCTTTATGACTTTTAATGCCTGACTATACTATGACGTTTTTATGACTTTTCATGCCTTACTGTACTATGACGTTTTATGCCATATTATACTATGACGTTTTTATGACGTTTTATGCCTTACTATACTTTGACGTTTTTATGACTTTTTATGCCTTACTATACTATGATGTTTTATGCCATAAAATAGTATGTTGTTTTTATGACTTTTTATGCCTTACTATACTATGACGTTTTTATGACGTTTTATGCCATAGAATACTATGTCGTTTTTATGACTTTTTTGCCTTACTATACTATGACGTTTTATGCCATATTATATTATGACGTTTTTATGACGTTTTATGCCTTACTATACTATGACGTCTTTATGACTTTTCATGCCTTACTATACTATGACGTCTTTATGACTTTTAATGCCTGACTATATTATGACGTTTTTATGACGTTTTATGCCATACAATACTATGACGTTTTTATGACTTTTTATGCCTTACTATACTATGACGTTTTATGCCATACAATACTATGACGTTTTTATGACTTTTTATGCCTTACTATACTATGACGTTTTTATGACTTTTTATGCCATAGAATACTATGTCGTTTTTATGACTTTTTTGCCTTACTATACTATGACGTTTTATGCCATATTATATTATGACGTTTTTATGACGTTTTTTATGCCATAGAATACTATGTCGTTTTTATGACTTTTTATGGCTTACTATACTATGACGTTTTTATGACTTTTCATGCCTTACTATACTATGACGTTTTTATGACTTTTTATGCCTTAATATACTATGACGTTTTTATGACTTTTTATGCCTTAATATACTATGACGTTTTATGCCTTACTATACTATGACGTTTTTATTACTTTTTATGCCTTACTATACTATGACGTTTTTATGACTTTTTATGCCTTACTATACTATGACGTTTTTATGACTTTTTATGCCTTACTATACTATGACGCTTTCATGACTTTTTATGCCTTAGTATACTATGACTTTTTATGCCTTACTATACTATGTCGTTTTTATGACTTTTTATGCCTTACTATAATATGACGTTTTCATGACTTTTTATGCCTTACTATACTATGACGTTCGTTTTTATGACTTTTTGACGTTTTCATGACTTTTTACTATAATACTATAATATGATGTTTTTTTCATACAATACAATGACGTTTTTATGACTTTTCATGCCTTACTATACTATGTCGTTTTTATGACTTTTTATGCCATACAATACTATGACATTTTTATGACTTTTTATGCCATACAATAGTATGTCTTTTTTATGACTTTTAATGCCTTACTATAGTATGTCGTTTTTATGACGTTTTTTATGCCATAGAATACTATGTCGTTTTTATGACTTTTTATGGCTTACTATACTATGACGTTTTTATGACTTTTCATGCCTTACTATACTATGACGTTTTTATGACTTTTTATGCCTTAATATACTATGACGTTTTTATGACTTTTTATGCTTTAATATACTATGACGTTTTATGCCTTACTATACTATGACGTTTTTATGACGTTTTTATGCCATACAATACAATGACGTTTTTATGACTTTTTTTTGCCTTAATATACTATGACGTTTTATGCCATACAATACTATGACGTTTTTATGAGTTTTTATGCCTTACTATAATATGACATTTTTATGACGTTTTATGCCATAGAATACTATGTCGTTTTTATGACTTTTTATGCCTTAGTATACTATGACGCTTTCATGACTTTTTATGCCTTAGTATACTATGACTTTTTATGCCTTACTATACTATGTCGTTTTTATGACTTTTTATGCCTTACTATAATATGACGTTTTCATGACTTTTTATGCCTTACTATACTATGACGTTCGTTTTTATGACTTTTTGACGTTTTCATGACTTTTTACTATAATACTATAATATGATGTTTTTTTCATACAATACAATGACGTTTTTATGACTTTTCATGCCTTACTATACTATGTCGTTTTTATGACTTTTTATGCCATATAATACTATGACTTTGTATGACGTATTATGCCTTAATATACTTTGACGTTTTTATGACTTTTTATGCCTTACTATACTATGACGTTTTTATGACTTTTTATGCCTTACTATACTATGACTTTTTATGCCATAGAATGCTATGTCGTTTTTATGACTTTTTATGGCTTACTATACTATGGCGTTTTTATGACTTTTTATGCCTTACTATACTATGATGTTTTATGCCATACAATAGTATGCCGTTTTTATTACTTTTTATGCCTTACTATACTATGACGTTTTTATGACTTATTATGCCTTACTATACTATGACATTTTATGCCATAGAATGCTATGTCGTTTTTATGACTTTTTATGGCTTACTATACTATGGCGTTTTTATGACTTTTCATGCCTTACTATACTATGACGTTTTTATGACTTTTTATGCCTTACTATACTATGACGTTTTTATGCCATACAATAAAATGACGTTTTTATGACTTTTTTTGCCTTAATATACTATGACGTTTTATGCCATACAATACTATGACGTTTTTATGAGTTTTTATGCCTTACTATAATATGACATTTTTATGACGTTTTATGCCATAGAATACTATGTCGTTTTTATGACTTTTTATGCCTTACTATACTATGACGTTTTATGCCATACAATACTATGACGTTTTTATGACTTTTTATGCCTTACTATACTATGACGTTTTTATGACTTTTTATGCCTTACTATACTATGATGTTTTTATGACTTTTCATGCCTTACTATACTATGACGTTTTTATGACGTTTTATGCCATAGAATACTATGACGTTTTTATGACGTATTATGCCTTACTATACTTTGACGTTTTTATGACTTTTTATGCCTTACTATACTATGTCGTTTTTATGACTTTTTATGCCTTACTATACTATGATGTTTTATGCCATACAATAGTGTGCCGTTTTTATTACTTTTTATGCCTTACTATACTATGACGTTTTTATGACTTATTATGCCTTACTATACCATGACATTTTATGCCATAGAATGCTATGTCGTTTTTATGACTTTTTATGGCTTACTATACTATGGCGTTACTATGGCGTTTTTATGACTTTTCATGCCTTACTATACTATGACGTTTTTATGACTTTTTATGCCTTAATATATTATGACGTTTTATGCCTTACTATACTATGACGTTTTTATGACGTTTTTATGCCATAGAATACTATGTCGTTTCTATGACTTTTTATGCCTTACTATACTATGACGTTTTTATGCCATACAATACAATGACGTTTTTATGCCATAGAATACTATGTCGTTTCTATGACTTTTTTTGCCTTACTATACTATGACGTTTTATGCTATAGAATACTATATCATTTTTAATTTCTATAGTGTAAGTACTTGGCATGATGGTGTAATGGTTAGATCTGCTGCTTCTCAATGAAGAAATCATGGGTTCGAATCTTAGTTGTGGCCAAAATTGTGTGAAGGATGTATGTACTCCTGAATTCAAACAAAATAAACATATCCCTTAATCTACAATGATGTATGTGACATATTATACTATGCCTTACCATACTAGAATATTTTTGAAGTTTTTATACCCTATCATAATATGATATTTTTTTCCCTGATATAAGATGACGTTATTATTTATCATTTTACCTTGAGTGAAAACTGGCTGGTATGATGGTGTAATGGTTAGAACTACTACCTATCAATGGAAAGGTCATGGGTTCGAAACTCAGTCATGGCAAAATATATATGGAGTGTGTATTTGCACCCCTGTTCCTAAGACATGCACGTATCCCTAAATCTAAAATGATGTACTTTTCTACGACAATTTTATGCCTTACTATATTATATTTTATGCCTTATCATACTTTGACATTTTTATGACACTTTATGCCTTACTATACCATGACGTTTTATGCCATACAATACTATGAAGTTTTTATGACTTTTTTATGACCTACTATAGTATGACCATGGTTGGTAATTGGTGTATGATAGTGTAATGGTTAGAAGTGCTGCCTTTCAATGAAGAGGTCGTGGGTTTGAAGCTAAGTCATGGCAAAGATTGTGTAGATTTGTATATACCCCTTTTCACCGGTTGACGTTTTATGCCATAGAATACTATGTCGTTTTTATGACTTTTAATGCCTTACTATACTATGACGTTTTCATGACTTTTTATGCCTTACTATACTATGTCGTTTTTATGACTTTTATTGCCTTACTATACTATGACGTTTTTATGACTTTTTATGCCTTACTATACTATGTCGTTTTTATGACTTTTTATGCCTTACTATACTATGTCGTTTTTATGACTTTTTATGCCTTACTATACTATGACTTTTTATGCCTTACTATACTATGACTTTTTTATGACTTTTTATGCCTTAATATACTATGACGTTTTTATGACTTTTTATGCCTTACTATACTATGACGTTTTTATGACTTTTTATGCCTTACTATACTATGACTTTTTATGCCTTACTATACTATGACTTTTTATGCCTTACTATACTATGACGTTTTTATGACTTTTTATGCCTACTATACTATGATGTTTTTATGACTTTTTATGCCATACAATAGTATGTCATTTTTATGACTTTTTATGCCTTACTATACTATGACGTTTTTATGACTTTTTATGCCTTACTATACTATGACTTTTTATGCCTTACTATACTATGTCGTTTTTATGACTTTTTATGCCTTACTATACTATGACGTTTTCATGACTTTTTATGCCTTACTATACTATGACTTTTTATGCTTACTATACTATGACGTTTTTATTACTTTTTATGCCTTACTATACTACGACGTTTTTATGACTTTTTATGCCTTACTATACTATGACTTTTTATGCCTTACTATACTATGACGTTTTCATGACTTTTTATGCCTTACTATACTATGACGTTTTTATGACTTTTTATGCCTTACTATACTATGACTTTTTTATGACTTTTTATGCCTTACTATACTATGACGTTTTTATGACTTTTTATGCCTTACTATACTATGACTTTTCATGCCTTACTATACTATGACGTTTTTATTACTTTTTATGCCTTACTATACTATGTCGTTTTTATGACTTTTTATGCCTTACTATACTATGACGTTTTTATGACTTTTTATGCCTTACTATACTATGACTTTTTTATGACTTTTTATGCCTAACTATACTATGACGTTTTTATGACTTTTTATGCCTTACAATACTATGACTTTTCATGCCTGACTATACTATGACGTTTTTATTACTTTTTATGCCTTACTATACTATGTCGTTTTTATGACTTTTTATGCCTTACTATACTATGACTTTTTATGCCTTACGATACTATGACTTTTCATGCCTGACTATACTATGACGTTTTTATGACTTTTTATGCCTTACTATAATATGTCGTTTTTATGACTTTTTTATGACTTTTTATGCCTTACTATACTATGACTTTTTATGCCTTACTATACTATGTTGTTTTTATGACTTTTTATGCCTTACTATACTATGACTTTTTATGCCTACTATACTATGACGTTTTTATGACTTTTTAATGCCTTACTATACTATGACGTTTTATGCCTTACTATACTATGACGTTTTTATTACTTTTTATGCCTTACTATACTATGTCGTTTTTATGACTTTTTATGCCTTACTATACTATGATGTTTTTATGACTTTTTTATGACTTTTTATGCCTTACTATACTATGACTTTTTATGCCTTACTATACTATGACGTTTTTATGACTTTTTATGCCTTACTATACTATGACTTTTTATGCCTTACTATACTATGACGTTTTCATGACTTTTTATGCCTTAATATACTATGACGTTTTTATGACTTTTTATGCCTTACTATACTATGACGTTTTTATGACTTTTTATGCCTTACTATACTATGACTTTTTATGCCTTACTATACTATGACGTTTTTATGACTTTTTATGCCTTACTATACTATGTCGTTTTTATGACTTTTTATGCCTTACTATACTATGATGTTTTATGCCATACAATAGTGTGCCGTTTTTATTACTTTTTATGCCTACTATACTATGACGTTTTAATGCCATACAATACTATGTCGTTTTTATGACTTTTTATGCCTTACTATACTATGACGTTTTCATGACTTTTTATGCCTTACTATACTATGACTTTTTATGCCTTACTATACTATGACGTTTTTATTACTTTTTATGCCTTACTATACTACGACGTTTTTATGACTTTTTATGCCTTACTATACTATGACTTTTTATGCCTTACTATACTATGACGTTTTCATGACTTTTTATGCCTTACTATACTATGACGTTTTTATGACTTTTTATGCCTTACTATACTATGACTTTTTTATGACTTTTTATGCCTTACTATACTATGACGTTTTTATGACTTTTTATGCCTTACAATACTATGACTTTTCATGCCTGACTATACTATGACGTTTTTATTACTTTTTATGCCTTACTATACTATGTCGTTTTTATGACTTTTTATGCCTTACTATACTATGACGTTTTTATGACTTTTTATGCCTTACTATAATATGACTTTTTTATGACGTTTTATGCCTTACTATACTATGACGTTTTTATGACTTTTTATGCCTTACAATACTATGACTTTTCATGCCTGACTATACTATGACGTTTTTATTACTTTTTATGCCTTACTATACTATGTCGTTTTTATGACTTTTTATGCCTTACTATACTATGACTTTTTATGCCTTACGATACTATGACTTTTCATGCCTGACTATACTATGACGTTTTTATGACTTTTTATGCCTTACTATAATATGTCGTTTTTATGACTTTTTATGCCTTACTATACTATGACTTTTTATGCCTTACTATACTATGTTGTTTTTATGACTTTTTATGCCTTACTATACTATGACTTTTTATGCCTAACTATACTATGACGTTTTTATGACTTTTTATGCCTTACTATACTATGACTTTTCATGCCTTACTATACTATGACGTTTTTATTACTTTTTATGCCTTACTATACTATGTCGTTTTTATGACTTTTTATGCCTTACTATAGTATGCCGTTTTTATGACTTTTTATGCCTTACTATACTATGACTTTTTATGCCTTACTATACTATGACGTTTTTATGACTTTTTATGCCTTACTATACTATGACTTTTTATGCTTACTATACTATGACGTTTTCATGACTTTTTATGCCTTAATATACTATGACGTTTTTATGACTTTTTATGCCTTACTATACTATGACGTTTTTATGACTTTTTATGCCTTACTATACTATGACTTTTTATGCCTTACTATACTATGACGTTTTTATGACTTTTTATGCCTTACTATACTATGTCGTTTTTATGACTTTTTATGCCTTACTATACTATGATGTTTTATGCCATACAATAGTGTGCCGTTTTTATTACTTTTTATGCCTTACTATACTATGACGTTTTTATGACTTATTATGCCTTACTATACCATGACATTTTATGCCATAGAATGCTATGTCGTTTTTATGACTTTTTATGGCTTACTATACTATGGCGTTTTTATGACTTTTCATGCCTTACTATACTATGACGTTTTTATGACTTTTTATGACTTTTTATGCCTTAATATATTATGACGTTTTATGCCTTACTATACTATGACGTTTTTATGACGTTTTTATGCCATAGAATACTATGTCGTTTCTATGACTTTTTATGCCTTACTATACTATGACGTTTTTATGCCATACAATACAATGACGTTTTATGCCATAGAATACTATGTCGTTTCTATGACTTTTTTTGCCTTACTATACTATGACGTTTTTATGACTTTTTATGCCATAGAATACTATGTCATTTTTAATTTCTATAGTGTAAGTACTTGGCATGATGGTGTAATGGTTAGATCTGCTGCTTCTCAATGAAGAAATCATGGGTTCGAATCTTAGTTGTGGCCAAAATTGTGTGAAGGATGTATGTACTCCTGAATTCAAACAAAATAAACATATCCCTTAATCTACAATGATGTATGTGACATATTATACTATGCCTTACCATACTAGAATATTTTTGAAGTTTTTATACCCTATCATAATATGATATTTTTTTCCCTGATATAAGATGACGTTATTATTTATCATTTTACCTTGAGTGAAAACTGGCTGGTATGATGGTCTAATGGTTAGAACTACTACCTATCAATGGAAAGGTCATGGGTTCGAAACTCAGTCATGGCAAAATATATATGGAGTGTGTATTTGCACCCCTGTTCCTAAGACATGCACGTATCCCTAAATCTAAAATGATGTATTTTTCTACGACAATTTTATGCCTTACTATATTATATTTTATGCCTTATCATACTTTGACATTTTTATGACACTTTATGCCTTACTATACCATGACGTTTTATGCCATACAATACTATGAAGTTTTTATGACTTTTTATGACCTACTATAGTATGACCATGGTTGGTAATTGGTGTATGATAGTGTAATGGTTAGAAGTGCTGCCTTTCAATGAAGAGGTCGTGGTTCGAAGCTAAGTCATGGCAAAGATTGTGTAGATTTGTATATACCCCTTTTCACCGGTTGACGTTTTATGCCATAGAATACTATGTCGTTTTTATGACTTTTTATACCTTACTATACTATGACGTTTTCATGACTTTTTATGCCTTACTATACTATGTCGTTTTTATGACTTTTATTGCCTTACTATACTATGACGTTTTTATGACTTTTTATGCCTTACTATACTATGACGTTTTTATGACTTTTTATGCCTTACTATACTATGACTTTTTATGCCTAACTATACTATGTCGTTTTTATGACTTTTTATGCCTTACTATACTATGACTTTTCATGCCTTACTATACTATGACGTTTTTATTACTTTTTATGCCTTACTATACTATGACGTTTTTATGACTTTTTATGCCTTACTATACTATGTCGTTTTTATGACTTTTTATGCCTTACTATACTATGACTTTTTATGCCTTACTATACTATGACGTTTTCATGACTTTTTATGCCTTAATATACTATGACGTTTTTATGACTTTTTATGCCTTACTATACTATGACGTTTTTATGACTTTTTATGCCTTACTATACTATGACGTTTTATGCCTTACTATACTATGTCGTTTTTATGACTTTTTATGCCTTACTATACTATGACTTTTATGCCTTACTATACTATGACGTTTTTATTACTTTTTATGCCTTACTATACTACGACGTTTTTATGACTTTTTATGCCTTACTATACTATGACTTTTTATGCCTTACTATACTATGACGTTTTCATGACTTTTTATGCCTTACTATACTATGACGTTTTTATGACTTTTTATGCCTTACTATACTATGACTTTTTATGACTTTTTATGCCTTACTATACTATGACGTTTTTATGACTTTTTATGCCTTACAATACTATGACTTTTCATGCCTGACTATACTATGACGTTTTTATTACTTTTTATGCCTTACTATACTATGTCGTTTTTATGACTTTTTATGCCTTACTTACTATGACGTTTTTATGACTTTTTATGCCTTACTATACTATGACTTTTTATGACTTTTTATGCCTACTATACTATGACGTTTTTATGACTTTTTATGCCTTACAATACTATGACTTTTCATGCCTGACTATACTATGACGTTTTTATTACTTTTTATGCCTTACTATACTATGTCGTTTTTATGACTTTTTATGCCTTACTATACTATGACTTTTTATGCCTTACGATACTATGACTTTTCATGCCTGACTATACTATGACGTTTTTATGACTTTTTATGCCTTACTATACTATGACTTTTTATGCCTTACTATACTATGACATTTTTATGACTTTTTATGCCTTACTATACTATGACTTTTTATGCCTTACTATACTATGTTGTTTTTATGACTTTTTATGCCTTACTATACTACGGCGTTTTTATGACTTTTTATGCCTTACTATACTATGACTTTTTATGCCTTACTATACTATGACGTTTTCATGACTTTTTATGCCTTACTATACTATGATGTTTTTATGACTTTTTATGCCTTACTATACTATGTCGTTTTTATGACTTTTTATGCCTTACTATACTATGTCGTTTTTATGACTTTTTATGCCTTACTATACTATGTCGTTTTTATGACTTTTTATGCCTTACTATACTATGACTTTTTATGCCTTACTATACTATGACGTTTTCATGACTTTTTATGCCTTAATATACTATGACGTTTTTATGACTTTTTATGCCTTACTATACTATGACTTTTCATGCCTAACTATACTATGTCGTTTTTATGACTTTTTATGCCTTACTATACTATGACTTTTATGCCTTACTATACTATGACGTTTTTATTACTTTTTATGCCTTACTATACTACGACGTTTTTATGACTTTTTATGCCTTACTATACTATGACTTTTTATGCCTTACTATACTATGACGTTTTCATGACTTTTTATGCCTTACTATACTATGACGTTTTTATGACTTTTTATGCCTTACTATACTATGACTTTTTATGACTTTTTATGCCTTACTATACTATGACGTTTTTATGACTTTTTATGCCTTACAATACTATGACTTTTCATGCCTGACTATACTATGACGTTTTTATTACTTTTTATGCCTTACTATACTATGTCGTTTTTATGACTTTTTATGCCTTACTATACTATGACGTTTTTATGACTTTTTATGCCTTACTATACTATGACTTTTTATGACTTTTTATGCCTAACTATACTATGACGTTTTTATGACTTTTTATGCCTTACAATACTATGACTTTTCATGCCTGACTATACTATGACGTTTTTATTACTTTTTATGCCTTACTATACTATGTCGTTTTTATGACTTTTTATGCCTTACTATACTATGACTTTTTATGCCTTACGATACTATGACTTTTCATGCCTGACTATACTATGACGTTTTTATGACTTTTTATGCCTTACTATACTATGACTTTTTATGCCTTACTATACTATGACATTTTTATGACTTTTTATGCCTTACTATACTATGACTTTTTATGCCTTACTATACTATGACTTTTTATGACTTTTTATGCCTTACTATACTATGACGTTTTTATGACTTTTTATGCCTTACAATACTATGACTTTTCATGCCTGACTATACTATGACGTTTTTATTACTTTTTATGCCTTACTATAACTATGACGTTTTTATGACTTTTTATGCCTTAATATACTATGACGTTTTTATGACTTTTTATGCCTTACTATACTATACTTTTTATGACTTTTTATGCCTAACTATACTATGACGTTTTTATGACTTTTTATGCCTTACAATACTATGACTTTTCATGCCTGACTATACTATGACGTTTTTATTACTTTTTATGCCTTACTATACTATGTCGTTTTTATGACTTTTTATGCCTTACATACTATGACTTTTTATGCCTTACGATACTATGACTTTTCATGCCTGACTATACTATGACGTTTTTATGACTTTTTATGCCTTACTATACTATGGACTTTTTATGCCTTACTATACTATGACATTTTTATGACTTTTTATGCCTTACTATACTATGACTTTTTATGCCTTACTATACTATGTGTTTTTATGACTTTTTATGCCTTACTATACTACGGCGTTTTTATGACTTTTTATGCCTTACTATACTATGACTTTTTATGCCTTACTATACTATGACGTTTTTATGACTTTTTATGCCTTACAATACTATGACTTTTCATGCCTGACTATACTATGACGTTTTTATGACTTTTTATGCCTTACTATACTATGTCGCTTTTATGACTTTTTATGCCTTACTATACTATGACTTTTTATGCCTTACTATACTATGTTGTTTTTATGACTTTTTATGCCTTACTATACTATGTCGTTTTTATGACTTTTTATGCCTTACTATACTATGACTTTTTATGCCTTACGATACTATGACTTTTCATGCCTGACTATACTATGACGTTTTTATGACTTTTTATGCCTTACTATACTATGTCGTTTTTATGACTTTTTATGCCTTACTATACTATGACTTTTTATGCCTTACTATACTATGTCGTTTTTATGAATTTTAATGCCTTACTATACTATGACTTTTCATGCCTTACTATACTATGTCGTTTTTATGACTTTTTATGCCTTACTATAATATAACTTTTTATGCCTAACTATATTATGTCGTTTTTATGACTTATTATGCCTTACTATACTATGACTTTTCATGCCTTACTATACTATGTCGTTTTTATGACTTTTTATGCCTTACTATACATGACTTTTTATGCCTAACTATACTATGTCGTTTTTATGACTTTTTATGCCTTACTATACTATGATTTTTATGCCTTACTATACTATGACGTTTTTATGACTTTTTATGCCTTACTATACTATGTCGTTTTTATGACTTTTTATGCCTACTATACTATGACTTTTAATGCCTTACTATACTATGACATTTTTATGACTTTTAATGCCTTACTATACTATGACATTTTTATGACTTTTTATGCCTTACTATACTATGTCGTTTTTATGACTTTTTATGCCTTACTATACTATGACTTTTTATGCCTAACTATACTATGTCGTTTTTATGACTTTTTATGCCTTACTATACTATGACTTTTCATGCCTTACTATACTATGACGTTTTTATTACTTTTTATGCCTTACTATACTATGTCGTTTTTATGACTTTTTATGCCTTACTATACTATGTCGTTTTTATGACTTTTTATGCCTTACTATAAGTATGCCGTTTTTATGACTTTTTATGCCTTACTATACTATGACTTTTTATGCCTTACATACTATGACTTTTCATGCCTGACTATACTATGACGTTTTTATTACTTTTTATGCCTTACTATACTATGTCGTTTTTATGACTTTTTATGCCTTACTATACTATGACTTTTTATGCCTTACGATACTATGACTTTTCATGCCTGACTATACTATGACGTTTTTATGACTTTTTATGCCTTACTATACTATGACTTTTTATGCCTTACTATACTATGACATTTTTATGACTTTTTATGCCTTACTATACTATGACTTTTTATGCCTTACTATACTATGTGTTTTTATGACTTTTTATGCCTTACTATACTATGGCGTTTTTATGACTTTTTATGCCTTACTATACTATGACTTTTTATGCCTTACTATACTATGACGTTTTTATGACTTTTTATGCCTTACAATACTATGACTTTTCATGCCTGACTATACTATGACGTTTTTATGACTTTTTATGCCTTACTATACTATGTCGCTTTTATGACTTTTTATGCCTTACTATACTATGACTTTTTATGCCTTACTATACTATGTTGTTTTTATGACTTTTTATGCCTTACTATACTATGTCGTTTTTATGACTTTTTATGCCTTACTATACTATGACTTTTTATGCCTTACGATACTATGACTTTTCATGCCTGACTATACTATGACGTTTTTATGACTTTTTATGCCTTACTATACTATGTCGTTTTTATGACTTTTTATGCCTTACTATACTATGACTTTTTATGCCTTACTATACTATGTCGTTTTTATGACTTTTTATGCCTTACTATACTATGACTTTTTATGCCTTACTATACTATGTCGTTTTTATGACTTTTTATGCCTTACTATAATATAACTTTTTATGCCTAACTATATTATGTCGTTTTTATGACTTATTATGCCTTACTATACTATGACTTTTCATGCCTTACTATACTATGTCGTTTTTATGACTTTTTATGCCTTACTATACTATGACTTTTTATGCCTAACTATACTATGTCGTTTTTATGACTTTTTATGCCTTACTATACTATGATTTTTATGCCTTACTATACTATGACGTTTTTATGACTTTTTATGCCTTACTATACTATGACGTTTTTATGACTTTTTATGCCTTACTATACTATGACTTTTTATGCCTTACTATACTATGACATTTTTATGACTTTTTATGCCTTACTATACTATGACTTTTTATGCCTTACTATACTATGTTGTTTTTATGACTTTTTATGCCTTACTATACTATGACTTTTTATGCCTAACTATACTATGTCGTTTTTATGACTTTTTATGCCTTACTATACTATGACTTTTCATGCCTTACTATACTATGACGTTTTTATGACTTTTTATGCCTTACTATACTATGTCGTTTTTATGACTTTTTATGCCTTACTATACTATGTGTTTTTATGACTTTTTTATGACTTTTTATGCCTTACTATAAGTATGCCGTTTTTATGACTTTTTATGCCTTACTATACTATGACTTTTTATGCCTTACTATACTATGACGTTTTTATGACTTTTTATGCCTTACTATACTATGACTTTTTATGCCTTACTATACTATGACTTTTCATGCCTTACTATACTATGACGTTTTTATGACTTTTTATGCCCTACTATACTATGATGTTTTATGCCATACAATACTATGTCGTTTTTATGACTTTTTATGCCTTACTATAATATGTCGTTTTTATGACTTTTTATGCCTTAGTATACTATGACGTTTTATGCCTTACTATACTATGACGTTTTTATGACGTTTTTATGCCATAGAATACTATGTCGTTTCTATGACTTTTTATGCCTTACTATACTATGACTTTTTATGCCTTACTATACTATGTCGTTTTTATGACTTTTTATGCCTTACTATACTATGACTTTTCATGCCTTACTATACTATGTCGTTTTTATGACTTTTTATGCCTTACTATAATATAACTTTTTATGCCTAACTATATTATGTCGTTTTTATGACTTATTATGCCTTACTATACTATGACTTTTCATGCCTTACTATACTATGTCGTTTTTATGACTTTTTATGCCTTACTATACTATGACTTTTTATGCCTAACTATACTATGTCGTTTTTATGACTTTTTATGCCTTACTATACTATGATTTTTATGCCTTACTATACTATGACGTTTTTATGACTTTTTATGCCTTACTATACTATGTCGTTTTTATGACTTTTTATGCCTTACTATACTATGACTTTTTATGCCTTACTATACTATGACATTTTTATGACTTTTTATGCCCTACTATACTATGACTTTTTATGCCTTACTATACTATGTTGTTTTTATGACTTTTTATGCCTTACTATACTATGACTTTTTATGCCTAACTATACTATGTCGTTTTTATGACTTTTTATGCCTTACTATACTATGACTTTTCATGCCTGACTATACTATGACGTTTTTATGACTTTTTATGCCTTACTATACTATGTCGTTTTTATGACTTTTATTGCCTTACTATACTATGTCGTTTTTATGACTTTTTATGCCTTACTATAAGTATGCCGTTTTTATGACTTTTTATGCCTTACTATACTATGACTTTTTATGCCTTACTATACTATGACGTTTTTATGACTTTTTATGCCTTACTATACTATGACTTTTTATGCCTTACTATACTATGACTTTTCATGCCTTACTATACTATGACGTTTTTATGACTTTTTATGCCCTACTATACTATGATGTTTTATGCCATACAATACTATGTCGTTTTTATGACTTTTTATGCCTTACTATATATGTCGTTTTTATGACTTTTTATGCCTTAGTATACTATGACGTTTTATGCCTTACTATACTATGACGTTTTTATGACGTTTTATGCCATAGAATACTATGTCGTTTCTATGACTTTTTATGCCTTACTATACTATGACTTTTTATGCCTTACTATACTATGTCGTTTTTATGACTTTTTATGCCTTACTATACTTTGACGTTTTATGCCTTACTATACTATGTCGTTTTTATGACTTTTTATGCCTTACTATAATATAACTTTTTATGCCTAACTATATTATGTCGTTTTTATGACTTATTATGCCTTACTATACTATGACTTTTCATGCCTTACTATACTATGTCGTTTTTATGACTTTTTATGCCTTACTATACTATGACTTTTTATGCCTTACTATACTATGTCGTTTTTATGACTTTTTATGCCTTACTATACTATGATTTTTATGCCTTACTATACTATGACGTTTTTATGACTTTTTATGCCTTACTATACTATGTCGTTTTTATGACTTTTTATGCCTTACTATACTATGACTTTTTATGCCTTACTATACTATGACATTTTTATGACTTTTTATGCCTTACTATACTATGACTTTTTATGCCTTACTATACTATGTTGTTTTTATGACTTTTTATGCCTTACTATACTATGACTTTTTATGCCTAACTATACTATGTCGTTTTTATGACTTTTTATGCCTTACTATACTATGACTTTTCATGCCTTACTATACTATGACGTTTTTATGACTTTTTATGCCTTACTATACTATGTCGTTTTTATGACTTTTTATGCCTTACTATACTATGTCGTTTTTATGACTTTTTATGCCTTACTATAAGTATGCCGTTTTTATGACTTTTTATGCCTTACTATACTATGACTTTTTATGCCTTACTATACTATGACGTTTTTATGACTTTTTATGCCTTACTATACTATGACTTTTTATGCCTTACTATACTATGACTTTTCATGCCTTACTATACTATGACGTTTTTATGACTTTTTATGCCCTACTATACTATGATGTTTTATGCCATACAATACTATGTCGTTTTTATGACTTTTTATGCCTTACTATAATATGACGTTTTTATGACTTTTTATGCCTTAGTATACTATGACGTTTTATGCCTTACATACTATGACTTTTTTATGACTTTTTATGCCTTAGTATACTATGACGTTTTTATGACTTTTTATGCCTTACTATACTATGACGTTTTTATGCCATACAATACAATGACGTTTTTATGACTTTTTTTTGCCTTAATATACTATGACGTTTTATGCCATACAATACTATGACGTTTTTATGAGTTTTTATGCCTTACTATAATATGACATTTTTATGACGTTTTATGCCATAGAATACTATGTCGTTTTTATGACTTTTTATGACTTAATATACTATGACGTTTTATGCCATACAATACTATGACATTTTTATGACTTTTTTTGCCTTACTATACTATGACGTTTTATGCTATAGAATACTATGTCATTTTTTCGAATCTTAGTTGTGGCCAAAATTGTGTGAAGGATGTATGTACTCCTGAATTCAAACAAAATAAACATATCCCTTAATCTACAATGATGTATGTGACATATTATACTATGCCTTACCATACTAGAATATTTTTGAAGTTTTTATACCCTATCATAATATGATATTTTTTTCCCTGATATAAGATGACGTTATTATTTATCATTTTACCTTGAGTGAAAACTGGCTGGTATGATGGTGTAATGGTTAGAACTACTACCTATCAATGGAAAGGTCATGGGTTCGAAACTCAGTCATGGCAAAATATATATGGAGTGTGTATTTGCACCCCTGTTCCTAAGACATGCACGTATCCCTAAATCTAAAATGATGTATTTTTCTACGACAATTTTATGCCTTACTATATTATATTTTATGCCTTATCATACTTTGACATTTTTATGACACTTTATGCCTTACTATACCATGACGTTTTATGCCATACAATACTATGAAGTTTTTATGACTTTTTTATGACCTACTATAGTATGACCATGGTTGGTAATTGGTGTATGATAGTGTAATGGTTAGAAGTGCTGCCTTTCAATGAAGAGGTCGTGGGTTCGAAGCTAAGTCATGGCAAAGATTGTGTAGATTTGTATATACCCCTTTTCACCGGTTGACGTTTTATGCCATAGAATACTATGTCGTTTTTATGACTTTTTATACCTTACTATACTATGACGTTTTCATGACTTTTTATGCCTTACTATACTATGTCGTTTTTATGACTTTTATTGCCTTACTATACTATGACGTTTTTATGACTTTTTATGCCTTACTATACTATGTCGTTTTTATGACTTTTTATGCCTTACTATACTATGTCGTTTTTATGACTTTTTATGCCTTACTATACTATGACTTTTTATGCCTTACTATACTATGACGTTTTCATGACTTTTTATGCCTTAATATACTATGACGTTTTTATGACTTTTTATGCCTTACTATACTATGACGTTTTTATGACTTTTTATGCCTTACTATACTATGACGTTTTTATGACTTTTTATGCCTTACTATACTATGACGTTTTTATGACTTTTTATGCCTTACTATACTATGACTTTTTATGCCTTACTATACTATGACTTTTCATGCCTTACTATACTATGACGTTTTTATGACTTTTTATGCCCTACTATACTATGATGTTTTATGCCATACAATAGTATGTCATTTTTATGACATTTTATGCCTTACTATACTATGACGTTTTTATGACTTTTTATGCCTTACTATACTATGACGTTTTAATGCCATACAATACTATGTCGTTTTTATGACTTTTTATGCCTTACTATACTATGACGTTTTCATGACTTTTTATGCCTTACTATACTATGACTTTTTATGCCTTACTATACTATGACGTTTTTATTACTTTTTATGCCTTACTATACTACGACGTTTTTATGACTTTTTATGCCTTACTATACTATGACTTTTCATGCCTTACTATACTATGACGTTTTTATGACTTTTTATGCCCTACTATACTATGATGTTTTATGCCATACAATAGTATGTCATTTTTATGACATTTTATGCCTTACTATACTATGACGTTTTCATGACTTTTTATGCCTTACTATACTATGACGTTTTTATGACTTTTTATGCCTTACTATACTATGACTTTTTATGACTTTTTATGCCTTACTATACTATGACGTTTTTATGACTTTTTATGCCTTACAATACTATGACTTTTCATGCCTGACTATACTATGACGTTTTTATTACTTTTTATGCCTTACTATACTATGTTGTTTTTATGACTTTTTATGCCTTACTATACTATGACGTTTTTATGACTTTTTATGCCTTACTATACTATGACTTTTTATGACTTTTTATGCCTAACTATACTATGACATTTTTATGACTTTTTATGACTTTTTATGCCTTACAATACTATGACTTTTCATGCCTGACTATACTATGACGTTTTTATTACTTTTTATGCCTTACTATACTATGTCGTTTTTATGACTTTTTATGCCTTACTATACTATGACTTTTTATGCCTTACGATACTATGACTTTTCATGCCTGACTATACTATGACGTTTTTATGACTTTTTATGCCTTACTATAATATGTCGTTTTTATGACTTTTTATGCCTTACTATACTATGACTTTTTATGCCTTACTATACTATGTTGTTTTTATGACTTTTTATGCCTTACTATACTATGACTTTTTATGCCTAACTATACTATGTCGTTTTTATGACTTTTTATGCCTTACTATACTATGACTTTTCATGCCTTACTATACTATGACGTTTTTATTACTTTTTATGCCTTACTATACTATGTCGTTTTTATGACTTTTTATGCCTTACTATAGTATGCCGTTTTTATGACTTTTTATGCCTTACTATACTATGACTTTTTATGCCTTACTATACTATGACGTTTTTATGACTTTTTATGCCTTACTATACTATGACTTTTTATGCCTTACTATACTATGACGTTTTCATGACTTTTTATGCCTTAATATACTATGACGTTTTTATGACTTTTTATGCCTTACTATACTATGACGTTTTTATGACTTTTTATGCCTTACTATACTATGACTTTTTATGCCTTACTATACTATGACGTTTTTATGACTTTTTATGCCTTACTATACTATGACTTTTTATGCCTTACTATACTATGACTTTTCATGCCTTACTATACTATGACGTTTTTATGACTTTTTATGCCCTACTATACTATGATGTTTTATGCCATACAATAGTATGTCATTTTTATGACTTTTTATGCCTTACTATACTTTGACGTTTTTATGACTTTTTATGCCTTACTATACTATGACGTTTTAATGCCATACAATACTATGTCGTTTTTATGACTTTTTATGCCTTACTATACTACGACGTTTTTATGACTTTTTATGCCTTACTATACTATGACTTTTTATGCCTTACTATACTATGTTGTTTTTATGACTTTTTATGCCTTACTATACTATGACTTTTTATGCCTTACTATACTATGTCGTTTTTATGACTTTTTATGCCTTACTATACTATGACTTTTTATGCCTAACTATATTATGTCTTTTTTATGAATTTTTATGCCTTACTATACTATGACTTTTCATGCCTTACTATACTATGACGTTTTTATGACTTTTTATGCCTTACTATACTATGACGTTTTTATGACTTTTTATGCCTTACTATACTATGACTTTTTATGCCTTACTATACTATGACTTTTCATGCCTTACTATACTATGACGTTTTTATGACTTTTTATGCCCTACTATACTATGATGTTTTATGCCATACAATAGTATGTCATTTTTATGACTTTTTATGCCTTACTATACTATGTCGTTTTTATGACTTTTTATGCCTTACTATACTATGACTTTTTATGCCTAACTATATTATGTCTTTTTTATGACTTTTTATGCCTTACTATACTATGACTTTTTATGCCTTACTATACTATGACTTTTCATGCCTTACTATACTATGACGTTTTTATGACTTTTTATGCCCTACTATACTATGATGTTTTATGCCATACAATAGTATGTCATTTTTATGACTTTTTATGCCTTACTATACTTTGACGTTTTTATGACTTTTTATGCCTTACTATACTATGACGTTTTAATGCCATACAATACTATGTCGTTTTTATGACTTTTTATGCCTTACTATACTACGACGTTTTTATGACTTTTTATGCCTTACTATACTATGACTTTTTATGCCTTACTATACTATGTTGTTTTTATGACTTTTTATGCCTTACTATACTATGACTTTTTATGCCTTACTATACTATGTCGTTTTTATGACTTTTTATGCCTTACTATACTATGACTTTTTATGCCTAACTATATTATGTCTTTTTTATGAATTTTTATGCCTTACTATACTATGACTTTTCATGCCTTACTATACTATGACGTTTTTATGACTTTTTATGCCTTACTATACTATGACGTTTTTATGACTTTTTATGCCTTACTATACTATGACTTTTCATGCCTTACTATACTATGTCGTTTTTATGACTTTTTATGCCTTACTATACTATGACTTTTTATGCCTTACTATACTATGTTGTTTTTATGACTTTTTTATGTCTTACTATACTACGACGTTTTCATGACTTTTTATGCCTTACTATACTATGACTTTTTATGCCTTACTATACTATGTCGTTTTTATGACTTTTTATGCCTTACTATACTATGACTTTTTATGCCTAACTATATTATGTCTTTTTTATGACTTTTTATGCCTTACTATACTATGACTTTTCATGCCTTACTATACTATGACGTTTTTATTACTTTTTATGCCTTACTATACTATGTCGTTTTTATGACTTTTTATGCCTTACTATACTATGACTTTTCATGCCTTACTATACTATGTCGTTTTTATGACTTTTTATGCCTTACTATACTATGACTTTTTATGCCTTACTATACTATGTTGTTTTTATGACTTTTTATGTCTTACTATACTACGACGTTTTCATGACTTTTTATGCCTTACTATACTATGACTTTTTATGCCTTACTATACTATGTCGTTTTTATGACTTTTTATGTCTTACTATACTATGACGTCTTTACGACTTTTTATGCCTTACTATACTATGACGTTTTATGCCTTACTATACTATGACGTTTTTATGACTTTTTATGCCTTACTATACTATGAAGTTTTTATGACCTTTTCTGCCTCACTATACTATGACGTTTTATGCCATACAATACTGTGTCGTTTTTATGACTTTTTATGCCTTACTATACTATGACGTTTTATACCTTACTATACTATGACATTTTTATGACTTTTTATGCCTCATAAAAACGACATAGTATAGTAAGGCATAAAAACTCTTAAAAACGTCATAGTATAGTAAAGCATAAAAAGTCATAAAAACGACATCGTATAGTAAGGCATAAAAACGTCACTTTATAATACAACATAAAAACGTCAAAAGATGTCATAGCATAGAAAGGCATAAATACACCATAGTATAATAAGGCATAAAATGTCATAAAAACATCATAGTATAGTAAGACATATGTGCATGCCTTTGGAATGCGGGAGAATATACAATCTAAACAAAGAAAAGGTACCATGCCTGGGAATCAAACCAACAACCTTCTCACTGAGAGGTAGCAGCTCTAAACATCGTACCATTGTTCCACCTCATCACAAAATCATAGACTTATGACATAATGTGCCTACATCAATAGTAATGTTAACACATATGTCATCTATAAGAGGAGTATGTATGTATTAGTATGACACATCCTCTGGATATTTCACGATAAGTTTATAACATATAAAGAATACTCATAGTAAAACTTTGGTAAACCAACATCCTTATTAAAATTCAATGTTTGTATATGATTTTCGAAATAATTGCTCATTAAATTTCACCATACATATTTTCTATTTACATATATACTAAACATATACTGACAGGCTGGGATGGATATATATTTATGTAACATATATCTATAGTATAAACCTATAATATAAACAGACACATTAAAATACATGTAGCTAGTAGCTTGAAGTAAAGATAAAATTTAGCAGTGCTTTCTCTTGTATTACTCATCTTGTATTATCTCAATCTTTTAACTACGTTTTCAGCTGCTTGTCCAAGCAGAACAATGTAATTAACTCTTCTAAACATGAAAAACTTTTCCCCAAACTTTCTTCCAAAGCCACACAACAGTGTCATGTGATGCAGTGGTCTCTGGAGAACAGCAAGAATATTCTGGAAAGTTTGGAGGGGCAATCAGAAGAGTCCTCAGGGAGTTTTCTCTGGATAGTTTCAGTACTGAGGAGCTGACAAAATCATGTTGCGAGTAAACATTCAAACAAACAGTAAAAAACAAAGTAAAAAAAATTCTGCTGCCACAAAAATCACCATGGCTCTTCCATCTGTGGCTTTGGCAAAATCATTCATGTTCACATATATTGAGTGGAATACCACTCAGCCTGCAGCAAATGATTATTTTCAATGAATAGTTTTGACTGTAAAATTTCAGAAAATAGTTTAAAAGCCTATCACAACTTGCCAGAGCTGAAAGTGACATATTGTTTACAGCTCGTTTCTGTCCAACTAACAGTCAAAAACCCACAAATTAGTTTAATCATAAAAGTCAAAGAAAGAAGCAAATTCTCACATTTGAGGAGATAAACCAGCAAATGTTCAATACTTTTGCTTTGAAAATGACTCAAAAATAGTAGCTGATTAATGTTGATCGACTAATTGAGACTACTACAGAGATACAAATATAGATCCAACTCAATTTAAGTACAGTATTATATATATCTATATAATATCTTTGTTCAAAGCTCAGAAAAGAGAAATAACATTGATGCATGCCACATTTATAAAGGATAATGAGCTCTTAATATGGAAGGACATGATATGGGAGGAAGGAAATCTGGTGCCCTACTTCCTCTTTCAGCCACAAGAGGGCAGTGTGAGATCATGCTAGAGAAGCACAATCACAGAGACATCAGTGTCTGTAGATTTATGATTTACTTTATGGTAGAGGAACAAATCCCTGCAGTAATAGAGCCTGTTGTCACTGTGCTATAGGTCCATTAAGACATCTGCACCCTCTGCCACAGCTTAAACAAATCTATATTATATTTACATCGACCCATGGAAAGTTTAAGTACATAGCTGCACAAACACACTGACATACCCATGAGCATGTAACAACACAATGTAAGCACACATAATTATGTCTGGATCGACACTGTGTCATTACATATTTGTATGGACACATAATGTCATGTGTTTGTGGTAATTTTCCACAGGCTGATGCTCTGGACAACAGTGGCACACAGTGTTACCCAGGGATACTATGCTATGCTAATATGCTAATTCACCATGTTTACGCCTCAGTGTGAAAGGGACCCATTACTGATCTTTTTGCTCACATGTGGCACTAACAAGATATAACATGGGTATTTTCTTGGGCTGCTTTTAATGATTATTAGCTCCAACAGTAAGGTCATGTTTTCACCCATGTTTGTTAAATTGTCAGTAGGATTACACAAAAAGCACTTGGTGGGGGGGCGGATCATTGGCCTGGGAAGAGCCCATTAAATTTAGGGGGCTCATCCAGATCATTTACTATGAATTTGAATTTTTTCTCTGAAGTGTGGTGTATGTTGTTTGTAACCGGACTTCGGGAACTTCGGTGCTTTCTGAGTGCCCTTCTAGCTTTCACTATCGATTAATCTGCAACCTTTTTCCTTGATACATTAATTTATTGTTTCTTAAATCAAATATTTAAAAACAGCAGCATGTGCCCCTTATAATATAGCTGATGTCTTCAAAATGTTTTGTTATATCAGACCAACGGTCTGAAACTCAAACATATTAAACATATTAACCTTACAATCATGTATGATGAAAAGAAACATCAAATTCTCCCATTTGAGAAGCTGCAACCAGCAAATGTTTTGTATTTTTGCTTGAAATATGACTCATGATAAATTGGAAGACATCTGTTCAAAGCATAAGAATACAATAGTAGGAATCTGATGAAGCATTTAAATCCAGCCTTTGATACATTTAGTTTTCACTTTGGTGGAAAGTAACTAATTACATGTACTTAAGTGAGGTAGTTTTATTTAACTTGAGTGTTTCTATTTAATATTACTTTGTATTTCTACTATATTTCAGAGGTAAATACTTCACTACATTGAACTGAAAGTTATGGTTATTACCAAGTTTTCAGATTAAGATTTTACAAACAAAACCTGATCAGTTCATAAAATATGATGCATTGTTAAAGATTAAACTACCTCTTCTCCACCTCAACCAGCAGCAACATGTAAATGCCACTTACTTATATTAATGCGTTCAATTCTTAATGTACAATTACACTAAAAGGCTAAAAGGAGTCATTCTGAGTATTTTTACTTTTGATATGTTAAAACTTCTACTGCAGGACTTGTACTTGTACTGGAGTCATTTTCATTTTGAGAAAATGTTTTCATGCCAAGAGTTAAATGAGAACATGGTTAAGTTAGTATTACATAAAGTAGTGAAATTAGTGTTACTAGTGAATTTTAGTTGTATTGATTATTGTATATTTGAACTTTGAACAGAGCCAGACCAGCTGTTTCCCAGCTGTTTACCGAGTTGTGAGTCTCCTGAGCACAGCTTCATATTTAGCTTTCAGGCTCTAGAGTCATATTGATCTTCTCCTCCAACTCTCGGCAATAAAGCAAATAAATATCTCCCTAAATGTCAAATGATGATGTCCTTTCAGTAAAAGACCACCACTGTTGGTCAGTACAGTAATACAATACTGATTCATTGCACCTTGTGTTTGTGTCATGGTTTGTCTGTGTGGGCTGCACGGACACACTGATTTTTGTATGTGTGGTTTGTTTTAAGCTGCTCTGGCGTGATCACATTAATCAGATATGGGTCACTTTTAAAAGTAGGTATAAACAGGAGGTGAAAAATATATGGGCAAAAAAAAAAACCTCAACTAATGATCAAAGGCCTTTTATGTAACCAGGTGTGAAATCAACAGGTAAACACCATCTACATGTTCTTCACGCTCTAAAGAATCTACAAGGACTAAAGAAAATACTCCTGGATGGTTTGTCCTCACCTGCACCAGCACCTTCACTCAGCTAGTCAGGCAGGACATGTGACACTTTTCACAGAGGTCACAGGGGAAGGTCAAGGGCTGCAGGCACTTATACTGGGGGGGGTGTCGGGGGGGTGAACCCTTCACATCCTCATTAGCTGCTGCTGCTTTGAGCCAGCTCTTGGCAATCGGGACAGGTGTAAATCATCTCATGTGCATTTTGGCTCATCCAGACTGCCGTCCCATTGGCGTCAGACTCTTGGGCCTTAAGAGAGCGATGCACCTTGGCACAGTAGCTGCTGCTCTCACGTGGGGGTTGGCATGAAGGAAGCAAAAAAAAAAAAAAGAAATAAAAAAAGACAACACAAAAACTGTGACGTGAGGGAGGGGATGCTGGACTCAAGGCAGGTTGAGGAAAATAAGGACGGATTGATTTCATGAATGAGGATGACGATAAATAGGGGGAGATTAAACTGGTCAACTCACCAAGCTAGGTATATCATAGACACTATGAATATGAGGAGCACAAAGGCTCCGGCTGCTACACCATACACCCACATCTTCAGCTTCCCATCTGTGGAGGAGGAGGCTTGTCAGTTTGTCTGTCTGTTTTCAACATGGCACCAGCAGCCATTAGAAACTGAAACAATTCATCCTGTGAAAGCTTCACAAAACATCAACACATTGCTGCAATTGCTACTTTTTCTATCACGGTTACACTTTATAATAATACAGCCCACTTAAGCCCCACCCCATTTAAAGTGTAATGTCCTTGTATGATTCAATTACCAATGAAATATGGGTCAGATATATGTTCAGTGGAATATGACAAGAACATGGGGAACACAGCAGTAATATCTGGCCATAAAGGAGAAACACATTTTACCAGGAGGTGCCTGATATTTGTTTTTTGTAAATAATTGTATTATTATTATTATTATTATTATAATCATTGTTGTACAGTAAATATTTTGGTCTGGCTACTATAAAAACTGACCAGGGTTCTCCTCTTTAAAAATTACAGTTGTATGCAAAAGTTTAAATGAAGCTAATTGTGATATATTAAAAAGTTTGGGCACAGTGTCGATTGAAGTCTGGGATAAATAATTACGTTGTAATGTTTTACTGTCAGTTTTGTTTCCTAGACTCAGTATTTACAAAAATACATAAAGGACGAGGGATTTGTCCTTTCCTCTAAAAGGCCAAACTGTTACTGCTTTGTTCCCCAAAGTCTTGTTTTCTTCCACTGTACGATCATTAGTATCTTATTGGCACCTGATTTATACAATGAAATGACACTGTAAATCACGGGCTGTGTCATAAGCCTTTGTTTTCTTTCTTTCTTTCTCAAAAAGCAAAAACTAATTTTAAATCTTACTGTAATTTACTCTACAATAACAGAGAGTGTGCTGCAAAAAAAAAGAAAAGAAAAGAAAAAGCAAACATTTGGAAGATAAACGATACAAGGGTTGGTGTATGCGATGGCGTATGTGTTGGTGTTTGCTCCTGACAGACGTTAACTCAATCTGTTCTGCACTCTTGCATCCTAAATGTTTATTTTTCTGTCATGCACCATCAGTCATGACGCTCTGTGCAGACGCAGTTCTCAGATGTTAATGTACCAGCAGCTCAGAGGCGGCGGCGACGTCCATACATGCCTCTGAGAAGCCCTGCATTTGAGAGAACACGTCTGATGCATTGTCAGTCAGTTGTATTGCATGCACAGTTGTGAGTACGAATGTGTTAAACCTAATGTTAATTAAACCCCATCAACACTAAATCTGCCCGACGTGAACTGAAAGTAAAGCATGTTCTGCTGTTGACATGTGAAAACCTCTCAGCTTTATGTCTTAACTTCACTTCAAGGATTACATGCTGCTCTGCAGGTTGAGGAAATTCTACTAACTCTCCGGGCTTACTAAAACCTTTTCACTTTAGATAAACTTCAAAAGACATAGTGGGCACTCGAATAATATGGAGGCTGTTTCTCTTATCCACAAGTGCAAGTGGAATTTTATTTTAAGTACAAATTCCTGTCTTAAAACTTTCAAATAAACATGAAGTTGCAGCTTTGGAAAGGATGTGTGATGTTTTACTGACCTTTGCACTCTTTACCTTGATAGTAATTTCATTTTTGTTATCAATAAAGACCTATTTACAGTCATCACTGGCTGCTTGTGTTATATTTCTACTTTTTGTTGTAATATAAACCAGCCGTGTCTGTATTACATGTGGTGGTTCTTGTAAGTACGACTTGACAAGTGGAAACTAGGAGCTTCTGCAGAGAACATTAAGGCGGGGTTAGTTCCCTAAAACATGACAGTTTAATAGATTAAAGGTTTTCACTTGACAGCAACAAAACACTTCTTCAACAATTCTTTACAACTGGATGTGTGGGATCCATTTTTTAATATTTTTAATTCATGTGAAAAGAAGCTAGATTTTGGTAATCCAGTGGGATGTGGTCTGACCTGGTCCGTAGGGCTGCAGGTACCAGGTCCGTCCGCTGCGTCCGGGCTGGATGGTGCTGGGCTGGGTGGGGTTAATGGCACGACTGGTCTTCACATCGCCCTTCTTGTCCCCCGCCGTGGGGATCTCCAGGACTGGGATGGGGGCGCACTGGTCCAGCTGCCCAGTAGGCGACAGCACCTCTGTGAAGCCGTCCTCGCACATGCAAATACCAGCCTGCAGGGGGCAGCGCACAATCATGATTGGTTTGAGCTGCAGCTACAAGTACAGTACAAGGAAGTGTTGAGCAGTGTAGGAGTGGAAGTGTAATAATCTGGGGGGGAGGGGTGTTTGGAAGAGGCTCTGGTATGGTAGGGTGACCGGCCTGTTACTGTTTGGTCACATGTTCAACCCCCTGTATGTCCACAGCAGCAGTGTGTACTGTTAACACGTCTGTGTCTCATTCATTCAATCTAGATAAAAGCATCAGCTTCCACAAAAACCACAAGCATTTCAGAGCGTGTTTGTGACCTGTTGGCCTCATTCCCGTATATTGTATTTTCTACTAATACGTGTTTCCAGTTCAGCTGGAAAACTACACAGCATTAACCTGTACTACTTTTTTTTCTCCATCCTTTATCATTCACGATAGCTTGGCTGACCATGAATGCTCTTTTAACGTCTCGGACACAAAGTTACACGAGGGCCGCTCCCAAACTTCCCCCTGCTGAAACTGATACCGTCTAACACCATGTTCAGTGTTTGTTGAGACGTGGTGATTCAACGCGCTTTGGAGGATGTAGTTCATGATGTTGTTGAACTGCAGTGTGCAGACACGTGTTTCTGTTCTGTAGCCTACAGTCAATGATATAAATTGAGTGGATGAAAAATTAGGAACACCATTCGTTTTAGCTAGCTGAACCTAATAAACTGGCATCAGAGCATAGATTTCTCTCTCTGGTCCACCAGTGACCTCGGAGGTCACTTCTCATCAGATCATTGTGACCTGGTTATCCTGTGGTTATGAAGTCTGACAGCACCACCACACAACAGCTGATAACCAGCCTTTAATGCTAAATCTAATTTTGGTTTTTATTTAAATATACAAGCCATTTAAATGGATCAACTTTGAGATTTACCAGCTGCTGCATGTGCTGGACGAAAACAGATTCTCCTCATTTTCATGCAGCACAGCTGAGTGACACTATGGAGAAATAGGTTTTACATCTCCATGCTGCCATCATTTCATTCTGTGCTGTATTCAGATTCAATTCTGGCAGCAGTGTGTCACAGTGAGTACAGAGGCTGCCATTCATCCAGAGGACCTGTGCTTCCAGGTTCATGTCTTCTTATTGTTTGTTTTTTTTAATACTGTTTATTGGGTTTTCATTGTATATTTTTGTCACCAAACCAAATTTTTCTTCACAGTATTTTCTTTTTGTTGCTTTTTATTTTATTGTGGGTTAAATTGGCGATATGAGAACAAAGGGGAAGCTTACCTCGCTGCAGAAAGACTTTGGCATGAGACAGGGAGGGTCACAGGAGCTGTTGTCCATTGGAGGGTTCATGGCAGGACAACCTCCTGCGGGTAAAAAGACAATCAAAGTAAATAGGTTACATGTTTTTAAAAGGAACACAATGAACATCAACGTCATCTGTGTGTCCCGGTGGATCCACTGCTCTCTGCTGCTGACATTTTCATATTTAAAAGTTACAACTTTTTTTTATTACACAACCTGTACGGTCATCCAAATGCGCATTAAAAACAACAAACTGTAGCTATACCTCGATATAGCTGATGCAGCCAGGTTTATTTCTGAAACTATTTCAGGTGAGTGGGCATGTGATCATGTTTTATGCAGCGACCAACAGTTGTATGGGCTGCCATCGCCCACCACCTCACCTTCTTATAGAAATAAGTCCCTAGTTTTTCAGAACAGTGTGTTATATTTCTGACATGTTTTGTGTAAATTTTACCTCCTACATAAAACTGCCACCAGTGCTTCAGACTTACTGCTGAGCTATAGAGTCTCTCAGTCTCTCACTTTAAAGATAAATAAAGCAGCACTGTGTATTATCACTATATCAGAACTGTAGGATGGTGTTTCCCAGATATTTTAGTGTGTGACACCTTGTCACCAGTTATATGTTGTGACCAGTTCAGTGATTTTATTCTGTTTATCAGTTTTTTGTTAGAGCTGAAACTATTAGTCCATAAATAGATAGGTCGATTGGCAGAAAATGAAACCAAAATTTTTAATGATCGATTAATCATTTAAATCATTAAAGAAAAGCCTTGAAAACGTGACTATTTGCAGGTTTTCATAGTCTTCTATAGTATTACTGAATATCTGTTCTGTTTTGATGCTCAGACAACACAAGCAATCTCAATACATCAACTTGGCCTTTGGGAAGTTGGGGTGATCATTTTTACTGTCATTGACCAAAGCAATAAATAAGGGTGAAGTCATCCAGTTATTCACAAGAAAAAAACATTACAGAAAAGTCTGTTTACACATTGGGTGGGTGACAGAAAGTAGGAGGAATTTGCCGACCTCTGATGCAGAAAAAAAAAAGTTTTATGGACTTAACAAGTAAGTCAGCCAAAAGCCAAGTCTTCCAGAAATCTGTAAACATGCTACTGTATAATCCAAGCTCCACTGTAAGACTAACAGTTCCTTACCGGTGACATTGAGTCCATCTGAGCGCTGACACCACATAAAAGGGCGGGTGGAGTTCGGACGAGCGCTGCTGAACCATTTGTACTCGTAACATTCGCCCCCTGAAAGCAAAATAAAAAAACACTCAACAACCATAAAGACTGCAGAGTGGGAGTCTTCAGAGAAGACGTTAATCACACGAATGACGGATTAATAAAGCAGCTGCTAAGTTATGGTTGTATAATAGGCTGGTGTCATATAATGTCACTATCAGTGTGTCTTCACACAGAAGGGTCCAGTTCAATGTTTTAATCTTCAGTAAGAGCTTTTGCTTAATGACTTTCTATCAATGCCGTTATGACTTTATCAATATCTCCATCAGTGCAGTAAATGACCGTATTTCCCTGCGGAGTCCTGTGTAACCAATCATCAGCCCTGCCCATTCGGTTAGCGTAAATGAACAATTTAACCTTGAACAAAGGAAAGATCTATTCTCCACAGGCCTGGGTACAGTATCAGTGCTCCAGTCGATGGCACAGCTCTATCTGCAGCTTTCACGGGACGATTTGTCTGCGGCTGAGGCGACTTCTCCCTTTATGTTCTTCACTTTTTCTCATTTCTTCCCTTCCTCTCGCCGTGGTGCAGCTGAGGTCGTTTTTCAGACGTGTTAAGTTATGATTGAATCACTCACTTCAGCTGGGACTCTCCTCCATCCTTTACAAGCAGAGTAGGCTTTTACTGCTATAGATATATTTATCAGAAGAAGAGCTGCTCTGGAAGAAGAAATAATGTCAGTCGTTGTGTTAACCCAAAAAAAAAAACCAAATAACAGGTTTTTGAAACGTGACTGAAAGTCTCTGTGAGGGGAAAGGAGGGAAAAGCTGATGTTCTAGACTGTTATATAAAAAAAATGCCATTATAACCATCTTGTATAGCACTTTTATACCAAAAGGGTTTGCAGTGTTCCTGTCACATACACTAACATGGTAATGGTGGTAGAGCAAGGTCGAGACATCAGGGAGGGTTCAGTGCTCAAGGACACTTGGACCGGATGAGTCAGGGATCAAATCAAATGACCCATTCTACCATTAGCAAGCTAGTTAGCTAGTTAGCTAGCCAGCTGAGCTCCAAACACATTGAATCCATGGTCATGAGTGACTGTAAAAAGTCTCTGCCATTCATACATTAGTGTAGAGTTTTAGCTTTTAGCCACGTGAGCATCGTGTGTTGACAACACTGTGTTTTGATGGTTGGTTTTAAAGGAATTGATTTTGCACTCCAAAGAAATGATGATCACACTGCAGCATTTAAACCTGCAGCATTATCATTTTTTAGTTGTGTCTCTGGCCACCTGATGAATGAATGTTTCTCCAATATTCACTCTTCCTTTAGCTCTGCTTTGGTCTGAAAAAAATATTGATTAGTGCAGTTTTAAACTGCTGCCAGTTTCAGATGTGAAAACCTCAAAAACAGCACGAAGGGTGTTTCATCAAGGATTTACTTTTATGTCCCTGAAGCTGTTTGGAAACCATCTATGATTTTTGCATTTCTTCCAGCTGTGAGCAGATTCTTTGTTGCTTTTTTTGGGTTGCATTGAAGTGAAATGGTGCAGACCAAAAATCTAGTAATTTTAGTGCATGTTGTCATTTTTAATTGTTGCATTGTGAATGTAGTGTAGAAACAAAGCCTGGTAAGAATTGGTATACAGTAAAGTGTGCAACTGGGACACAGCTGTGGTTTTGTTTTTCTCAAGCGAGCCTCACATCAAACCGCTCCCTCCCTCTCCGTCCCCGGCCTCCCTTTCTCCGTCACCGCCCTCCCTCTTCCCCAGCCTCCACTCTCCCGTCCTCCTCCGCCTTCACTGGTCTTGGCTGGGCCACTCCTCCCCCTTGTGCCTTGAGTGATGCTGTGAAACCAGGTCAGGCTGGTGAACACTGCTCTGGGGCTGTGTGTAGTAGCCAGGCAGGGAGGAGAGGAAGAGTGGGAGGCGAGGGAGGAAGGAGGGGATGGGAGGGGGTGGCCGCTCCGCAGACTGAGCCTATGGCTACTGTAGATGTTGAGCTTTGGTGGTGGTGATTCACAACCCACACTGAACCTAATGGGTGATTAACACGCCTGGGGAGCCGCAGAGATCACAACAGTAAATGAGCATGTGGGTTTCCTCCGTTTGGAGACCTGACTTGAGAAATCCCATCTGGGAGAACGCCAATTGACCCAGTGTAAACAGGGAAAAACAAAGTGATTGTAGCAGTGTAGCGCTTTAGTTCCTCTGGATACCAAGGTGGCTCAGTGGTTTGTACTTTCACCTCGCAGCAAGAAAAATCTTCATTTGATTCCTGTCGCCAATCCCTTCTCTACAACCTCAACACGTTTTCTCTCTCTGTGGGTTTCTTCTGGTGCTCCAGTTTTCTCTGACAGTCTAAACGTGCAGGTTCAGATGGATAGAAGACTAAATAGCCTGCAGGTATGACCCTGAATCTAAGTGTCTTTTTGTGTTAGCCCTCTGGTGCACTGACAAGCAGTCCATCGCGTTTCCCTGCCTTGCACCCAGTAATGTCCGACACTGACTTCAGCTCTCCGTGAGCATGCATATTAGGAATACTTGTTATAATGAAGGCTTTGTTTGGGTCTGTCGGCTGATTTGCATTCAATAAAACTTCCCTCTTCAAAGGGAGTTCGCTTCGGGTAATTTTTTCAAAACCTCTGGCAGTGAGAGGATGAAGCCGTCACTCACCTGTGCAGGGCTGAGACTCCCACGCCTGGTCCGGACAGAGCTGCAGGTTTTCAGGCTCCTGGGCCAACACAGCTCGCGATCGAACCTGAACCGAGCCGAAGTCTACGCCTGCCCCTTTGACGCAGATGCTCACACATGAGCTCCAGTCTGACCACTCCATCAGGTAACATTCACCTGCAGCAGAGAAGAGACGGATCACATGACAGGGACGGTTAACGTGAGGGTTTTGGGTGGGGAAGGATTTTACTGATTAAATGTGGCTATGAAAACTTTTCAGCTGAATAAATACAGTTCTATATCACAGTGACATTACTCATTACACGTGTCACAGAACGGTAAAATAACTTTTAAAAAAATTTTTAAAATCAATTAGTCAATCAACAGAAAATAGGCTCAAAAATATTTTGATAATCGAATAATTGTTTCATATTTTTCAAGCAAAAATATTTACAAATTTCTACTCTATTCATTTCTAAACAACCTGACTCCAGTTTCTCCTGTGTGAGGATTTACAGCTTTTCTCTGCTTTAAATAAAGTTTCAGACATCACCTTGGACATTCACAAAATTTCATTATTATTATTTTCTTATTAATCAAAAAATAATTTGGCAAAATAGTGGTTAATGGAAATAATTGTTAGTTGCAGTTCTATTTAACAGCACTCCCAAGAAGTTAAGTTATTCTGTAAACAAACCATTTTAATTTACAAAACAACAAAAACTGATTTAATTCTGAGTGAAATCAGTTTAAATCAGTGAATAAATAAATAAAATGATGCAAATGTAGAACAAACTTTGCTAAGTGACAAAGGTTTCACTTAATATCGGCAAAAAGGCAAAAATATGTAATTTTAAATGAATGAGAATTAACAATCGATTACTGTAACACATGTAAACACGAACTGCAGCAGCAGCAAAGGTCCAAGGGTCCAAGTCTGAAACCTGAACGTCCAATCACGTCTCAGCTCTCTCACTGCTGCTCGCTCACTATGGAAGTTTTGAAATACCTGACCAATGACCTGTAAAAGAAATTGCGAGGTCTGGCTTCGAGCCGTATCACAAATCTTTTAATTTCCTGTAAATCAGTGTGCAGCCTCAGATCCTCAGGCCGGGTGGCCCTTCTGGCTCCGGAGTTCAAGACTAAAAGGTGACCAGGTTTTTGCCATCAGGGGCGCTGGCGGACGGGATCGGGATTATCTCAGAGTTCCCATCTACTAGATTAGATGTCTTTTATTTCTTTTTCAGTGTTACTGTACATTTTTAGCCTCCATCTCTTGTGCTACCTTCTTGTTTTCACTCATTTCCACTGCTTTTATTTGACTGTTAAATAAGTGTTTATACTATTCAGGGAAATATCTATGTTGCAGTGTGGGTGTCCTTGGTGGAAATCAGATATGCAACTCTGATAGTATTAATGCAGTGCTTTACCCGTTTACCTATTTATCTATGGATGAGAACAGCTGAATGTGGGTGAGATGTTACGCTAGGCAGCAGAGCTGCATACAGAATATGTATTTACTATTTACATATCACATCATATGATGCTTCAGATGCTTTGAAGAGTTCCAGGAGGAGGAAGGTGTAAGTTCGAGATGCAGGGTGGGTTGGTTTTGATCACAGCTGACAACTGCAGCTCATCAAACAGCAGGGGAAATAGAACACAGGTCAAGGGTGGCAGTGCATGAAAGTGTATGTGTGTGTGTGTGTGTGTGTGTGTGTGTGTGTGTGTGTGTGTGTGCACGCGCGTGTGTGTATGTATGTATGTATGTGTGGATGCAACCTGCCAGAATTCCCAAGCTGTCCCCGGCGCTGCACAAACAGCCCTTGAATTTCCTCCCAAATCACACTACACTACCTCCCTGCACAGAAAACAGTCTGTGCTTTTGATTGCTGTTTGATACTTCAGTGCTCCTGCAGTTTGGCAAAAGGGGTTGGACTGACTTGTTATCTAGGGCAGCGTTTCTCAGTGTTTTCCATCTCAGGGACCAGCAGACATCTGATGAGTTTTTTTTTTTCCCTCCAAAATGAGAAATCCGCCAGTGGAAACACATGCCACACACTCTTAAAATATAAAATGAATTCAAACGGTGGTACTTTGAAACGAGTTGTGGGTTGAAGAACATTCTCCTCTATATTTAAGAGACATTGAAAGCTGAACGATCAACGATGAACTAAAATAGAAACAGAGCCCTTTGGAAATGAACTTCACATTTGTATTTTGTCTTTTGGCACAAGTAAGGATAATAATTCTCCCTTCAGGGACCGCTAACACTGAAAATAACACATTTATATTTAAGAGGCACTGTGTGAAAATACACTCTTGTTGTCAACTGAACAGCACTGTAAATTGGGGGTTCAGTCTCCCATCATTTCCTATTGAAATGTTGCAGATATGCCCTATTTACCCAAAGGAAACACTCATGTTCACTTGTGTATGTGCAGCTTGATATCAGGGGTGCATCATCACAAGCGATGTTGTGATTGTGGGAGGGAGGGGCAGCTAACCGACCTGGTGGACAGAGTCCAGCAGCTGTTGGGCAGAGCTCACCTGTCTGCTCTGCTCTGCTCTGCAAAGCTACATCAAAACCCAGCAGCTGACAAGCCTCCGTCACAAAACCTGACAACAACTCATCAGACCCAACCTTTGAAGTGATAATCCCATCTGTGAGATGTTTTTTTCCAGTAGGGGGTTGACATCCTTGGTGCTAAGATGATATTGTGCTGTTTTTGTGCTGCAGTGCTGAGACGCCACCTGTCAATCAAAGTGTGGTCCATGGGCTACGTCTTCTGACTTACCTTTTGTATTAATGAAGGCTTCAGCTGCAACAGTGATTACTGCTGTTATTGGTAAATACCCACTTCTACTTATTCCCAAGAAAATGCTGTTAGTGCTGCTGGAAAGGATCCATCCCTGTAAAGACCTGCGATACTCAATACCGCCTTTTAAAACATCACTATAAACGTTGTCATGAGTTATAACGTCACTACATTCAAAGCTGCTTCATAATGCCTCCCACATGTTTAGAGTTCATCGTTGTATAGAGCCTGAAAATATTTTAAAACATTTTTCCCCATTTTTATTTAAGAGAAATTATTCTATTTGCTGAAAAATTTGAAGTTTTTTAAAATCAGTTTTGTTTATTTATGTCGACATAAACACTTCAGCTACGACCTAAATGCCTACGTATAAAAAATGCCTCTTTTCAAACTTGAATCAAAATTTTGACCTGGAGCACAGACAGTGTTCAGAGAGGTGGACAGTTTTCCATTTGAATGCTTCCTGTCTCATCTGCTCGGAGAAAGCTTCTGGTCTCCTGAAATGTCAAGCAGCATTTCTGTAATAAAAATACAAATTAAGAGGGAGAGGCGACAAAAAAACTCGTCACTCAGCTTCGGATCGTTTATAGTTGAAATCTTTTGTTAAAAAACACTGAAGTTTGTTTTCTGCAAAGTGGAGAGAACAATCCTTTATGTGGGCCGCAGGTAATTTGAATAGGAGACGGTTTTCCTAAACTATTGTTATTTAAATAATGTCAGGATTCTTTGGGCGACACGAACAAATAAAAGCGTAACTGCAAACAAACGCTGGTTAAATTATCTGAGAAATTAAAATAAAATTACCATTATGCTGCTCTGAGTTTCTCTTTATAAGAGAAATACTGTCTCCACTCACTTTTATCTTCTTCTAATTTGCCATGTTTTGAGCGATGTTAAGCCACTCAAACTTCCTGCGGATATTTCACATTAAAAGATTCCCAAAATCAGGGAAAACAAGGAATAAAGGCCCAGTTATCTCTGCAGCAGGGGCAAATAAGGAATTTAAGTTCAGCTGAATCACTGCTGTGTTATATTAATTAATGACAGACAGCAGCTGAAAACGAGCTCATATGAAAACGTTATGGATTGTGACTTTAAAGCCAGGACGCCCAGTGGTCTCCTGAGTGTGAGGAGGGATGTTTTTGAAGGTGGAGTTGGCGTGTGAAGTCGACCGCCAAGGACGGAGGGAAATGAGGCCTGGCAGTCATCTGGAGGGAAAGTCTGACACGCTCCTGATTTTAAGATTCCTATTGTTTTATGTTGAGAAAGTAAAAGTTATATTAGACTCAAACTGCAAGAGTGTTTGTTTACTTTTGCAAACCAGACTGCAATAAACCTTAAAAGGGCTTATAGTGATTAAATAAAAGCGTGCTGTGTAATACCTAAAAAGGATTTGCTTTGTATGGTCACATATCGAGTAAATCACAACAGATGTCCAGCTCAGCATAAAGACTGCGCTGAGACCTAATCACTCACCGAAATTAAAAAAAAGTCATCCTGTGCAGGTCGAGCGTTGAGCAACACTGCCAGGTTTGAGGGTTTGTTACCCACCGGGGCTACTCATGCTGAAAATGTGTGCACACATGGCACACTAACAAGCTCTGGGAGGAAGTATCGACCAAATGGCACCAGGCACCGGTCTAGTTTTAGGTTTTTGTTTTACACTCAATCGGAGTCTGTTTAACAGTTATGCATGAATAGTTTCGTCGGCGTGTATCAGACAGGACTTTAAAAATAATGCAGGGCCGTCGAGCTTTGGATTTGCAGTAGCCTAGAGAGATACTCCGCATCTAAAGAGTCCGGAGGGTGGTGAGTTTTTTATTTTTCCAGTTGCGTTTTGAAAAGCAAAAATATGAGGAATGTATTAAACAGAGTGTTTATCTGGCTAAACAACTTACTACCTGCAGTAGCAGTGCTATCACAGTGTCATTTCCATCATTTAATTAGCTCGGACTGCAACAGCCACTGTGTGGGAGCTGCTCTTGGCTGCTGCTACATCAGAGTCAAGACCAGCTGTCCTGCTCTGTACTGGATCTTTACACTGCAGCAGCTCAAGCCAACGTAACACTAGGCAGCGTTTCCTCTGTCAAACACCTCGGTGAGTCGTCACCCTGAAAGTCTTAGATAAATAAAATAAATACAAACAAGCGGCTAAACGGATTTATGTTGTAGTGACATAAACGTCTTTATAATACCAGGACGAACTATCTCTACGCTGCATTACAAGAATCTTCTTTATTTCTTCTACAAGGATCATTAACTGGTGAAGGGCTGGGACCCATTAGCGTTAGCATCAGTCTTGTGGCATAATATAATATATGTAGAATAAAGTGAATATTTAAGATCCTTTTATAGGATTCCTGTTCTAAGACAAATCACGTAGAAACTGTGAGCGGGAGTGTTTTCAACTAATTCATGGAGCTGCTGTTGGCTTAATTATCTACTGAGACTTTCCTGTGCTTTTGAGGCTTATAACTCCAGCTCCTATCCTTTTATGTCGTGTTTTTAATGTATTACGCTACATTTCTTATTTAATGCTTTTATGCAATATGTAAATCACTCTGAAATGCTTTTGTGTTGAAATGTGAAATATATTAACAGCCTTACAGAGAGTCGACCAAATATGGTGCTGCACATAGTTTCACATGAGTCATGCCTATGATCAAGAGTGAAAAACACATCTTCAGTCTGCTCTCTTGTTAATCAGCATCTCCTTTCATATGGGAGGTGCATGAAAGCATCAAATCTGCACGTTATTGTCATTTACACACAGCAGACTGGGATTCAGTGAGGTTGTGTCTCAGCTCACCATCTTGTCTTTTTTAAAAAGCCCTTAGGGTTTTTGTTATCTCACCCGCACATATTATTGATTGCAACCTTTTTCTGTTATTTTATCTCTGTGTGTCTGTACGTGTGTGTGTGTGTGTGTGTGTGTGTGTGTGCGTGTTTTAATCACTTTGCCTCTGTGTTTCTTCACTGTACAAATGGAATAAATTGAATTGTGGGGGTCAGAGCTTTCATCTGGATTCGCCTCTCAGTCTATTTCACTGAAAGAGCAGGTGGTCCAAATAATCTGTACGTTCCACATAAAACAGAAAATAGTTCCTGACAGCGGTGCCTCTGGCTTGGTCAGGAGCTTCAACAAACACAACTAACAATGTTCACTGGTCGGTCGGCCTGCGAGGGATCGTCTTTTGACTGCCGCACTAGTGAAAACCTCAGTGTGTTTTACTCCTCTCACTGTGAGGTAAAGAAGAAGTGGCTGCAGCGCCTCGGGTGCTTTATATAAAAACTGTGGACGGATATCAAGCAAACTGCAAGGAAATGTGGAGAAATGGAACCAGAAAGACTAAAATATGAGACGCAAATCTGCAGGTAGACTACACAGAGGAATGTCTGTCATGATTTAGACTACTTACTACCCTGGCAGAGGAAAGTAGAGTAGTGCTCTCTCAGTTGCTACAGGCAATGAAATACAGAAGCTACGAGTAAATTTAATTCGCATGAAACAGCACAGCTATACAAACCATCTGCCATAATGTAGTCCATTTATTCTGCCTTCAGGTAAGCTCCTACCTCTGATTTTAGAGGTCATGAATAGACACTAAGTGGTATTGGTTAGAGATAATATAATCTACCTTGTGACAAAAGTATTTTTTAGTGGCTGCTTTGTGATATACAGTAAATTAAACTGCTGACAAGTGTCGACTGTGTTATGCATTGCAGCGTGACGTCTGAGTTCTCCTGGTTGAACCTGAAAGCTGCTCTGCAATGCTAAATAAATTTGCATTGGGTGTTTTTGCTTATGATGATGACGCTGACCCAGGAGCTCAGGTAAACAACACACATTGTTTACTGTTGTTTGTGTGCTAGAAGACATGGTTGTCTAGGTCTTTCTTTATCAGGAAGATTTAAAAAATAATCATTTTAGTCACATTTTTTCATGTAAAAATGACAAACCCTAATTGCAGCTTTGAACATCATATTTAGTATCTTTAATTGTATTTCTATTGGATCACGGACTGTATGTTTAAATACAAGTCGTCTGAGTCAGAGATACACAGCAGACTCTACTGCAGACACTTGCCAGACCGATGACAATGATGTTCAGGCTGTGAAAACATACGTGCTATAACAGTTCTGCCTCTACTCTGTCCGGTGCTCGGACATCGCTTTGCATGGTGGCTCATGCGGCACAGGAAGCTGAAAATTTCCATTTGTCGAACAGCATTATTACCTGGACAGGGAAGGGTACAGGCTTCTTTCAGTCTGATCTGCTTGTCTCCGTCGACGGCGAGCTCCAGGCTGCTGCACAGCTCCTCGTCCACCAGGCTGCCGTCGCCGTAGCTGGAGCCGTCTGACACGAGGCAGGACAGGTTTCTGTAGCGCATGCCGTGACCACACACCACATTCTGACAGGACGGGAACACCACAGAAGAAGAAGCAGAGGAAGGAGGAGGATGAGTTACTTCAGTCAGGGAGAGGAGTTACATGAACCTGAAGTCACTTGGGGACAGATGAGCGCTGGTTAATTTTAGCTTTGGCTGCTCATGTGGCGGCAGCAGCCACTAGTAAAGAGATTTGTATTTTTATGTCTGAATTACAATAAACAGAGTGGATGATTGAGAGTGATGCAGTTTTGAAACATACACAGGTATACATGTAATTAATGTGTAAAGTGCATATGAACATTAACTGCTGATGCACGTGTCTGTCCGACTATTAAAGATGGTAATGAAGATAAAAGCCACTATCCCTTATTGATTTCCATTATTAAATCAATATCCAAACATCAAGGGCAGGTGTACATAAAGACTTTGAGCTAAATCCGGAGACTAACGTGAGACTAACTCACTTTTCATGGACAGTAAGCTTTCTGAACTGACTGGAGTTTTGAGATCTGATCCTGAAATCTAAGGGAAAGAAACCTGCTCACAGACGCTCATTACTGTTCCTGTCTTTCAAAACTATTCTTGGCTCAGTTTCCTTCAGTTCATCAACAACAACAAAAGACTCTGCCGTCTCTTTGTTGGACTGCTGAAGAAACCTCAAGTGTTTGTGTTTGTAACAAAAGCCAATTTGTCACCGAGTCTTACGTAAGTCATGTTCCCTAATAAACATAGATCAGATAAATGCTTGTGTTGAAATTGAGTTTCACTTTGAATTCGATGAGTTGAGTCTTTTTAAGACTTTTAAAGTATTTATCCCCGTGATTTTCATGAAAACTGGTCAGCAGTTTTTCAGCAATGCTCATTTTTTGGTATTTTTGAAAGGAGGTGTGGAACAGGCAGGAGCAGCAAGTTGAACTCAACTACTCGCACCATGTGCAGCATGAAATCACATTACAGTTACAGTTATTACCGACTGACCTCTTCATCTAACAACATGGATCTGTTTGGCTGCAAACAGACACAAAGAAGCTGCAGATACAAAGTGTCTGCCGTAGCTGTAGTGAAAAAAAATCACTTGCCGTTACCATGGTAACCACGGAGGTTGCCAGATTAACCAGGACTTCAACTTTAAAGACGAGCAGACATTGTGTATTACTAACTCAATAACAAGAGACTTCATTAGTCACTTTATTAGTTGTGTAGCATCTAAAAACAGACAAAAGAAAATCAGGTCTGACAGTTTGTTTCTGTGAATCATGGGTAACGGCTGATCTCCGAGCTTTCTGTCTCCGCGTCTCTCTCTGTCATTTGTGAGATTGACATCTGACAGAGTTGAGTGAGGGGAACAGGTGATGTATTTGATGTATAAATAATTAAGCTCGCCCTTTCTGCCCATAAAGCAGCAACCATGCGTTCACGGTTTTCTTTTATGTCATAAAGCAATGCGGCAGATTTCTTTAACAATCTGACCTGGTGGCACAAAACGCACAATGAAGTATGAAAGCTGCCAAATTCCTTGGCGAAGGTATTCGTTTGCAGTAATGTATCAGCATTAAATGTGCATTACATTGATTTTTACCATCCATCTCTCAAAATAAGTGTATGAGCATGGATTTTATCAGGTTGTTCATCAATACTAAAGACTCCATTATTTTTTGCCAGATGCTGAGATTTCTTTTTTTTCCAAAATCCACTTTCTGGCTCAAACTCTTATGTGTATTGATCTGGGCTGAGCCAGGCACCTGTCAAAGTTGCATTTCTTGTAGGCTGACAGAGGTCGATACAGTTATTAATATTTAATGTCCCTGGATTATGGTATAACGTTATGATTTATTGACCCACCTCCACCCGACACTCGGACCAGGGGCTGTACTGCCAGCGGTAGCAGGGTCGGACGGGGCAGGGCTTCCACTGCTCCATCTGCGAGGGGCAGGGCCGGCCGTCGCCCTGAGACGCCTGGACCACCGACCGCCGCCGCCACATCTTACCTGGAGAAAACAAAAGGTGACATCATCAGTGTATTATTATTCATTTTCCCTTTTTTAATTTTCATTTCAAAAAGATTTTTTCATGCTGTACTGACACAATCTGTGAAGTGACTTGAGGACTTGTATCGCCATGGTTACACTGCGTTCATTTTTTGCAGATGACATTATTCTATAAAAACAATTATTGTTTAAATAAATGAAATTAAGTACCACTCAAGCCAGAAAAACAACAGCGTCCTCTGTGACCAGCTCTTGAGTCCTGTGCTTTAGCAGCGTGACATAAAATAAATGTCCAGTGATTTTTTTTTTTTTCTGTGCCTGTAGAGGTTTAGATTTCTGTCTAAAATAAAACGATTACACACAGAAAAGTAAAGTGGCTGTGTTTTCTCTTCATAATAAACTAAATGCAAACAGATGGGACACATGTGGTGACCATGGCGGTTTGACACACAGCAGTAATCCACTCCCTCTGTAAACAACTCATTTTAGATGCATGTTTGTTTTGAACGCTTTAAATGAATCTCACTGTGCGCAAGAGCACTTCACTTAACAGAGCAGGAATTCCTAAATAGCCTGAAATACGGCACTTTCTCTCTGTGCCGTCTTTGATTGGTTCTTGGTCCACTTGACTGAAATGGCTTTTTCTTTTTTTTTTTTTTTTTTTTTTACTCCACATCAATCAACAAACTGACTTTAAATAAATCCAATACATCACAGCAGCTAACACCTCAGAGACCGTTGGTTTTAAGTGCAGAATCGATGCTATGAATTAACTGAAAAAAAAAAAAAAGACAAGTATACGCACACGCACGCATCTCAAAATCCAACCTTCCTGTCTTCCTCTTTTAAATAGCCCACTCTCAAATCTCACAACCCTTTATTTGCTGCATATCCCACTTTGATTTTCACCTTGCCAGACCAGCAATCTGCTCACCTCAGAGCAACCTACGACATCTTTCAACACGTAAAACACTAACCAGCCTTCCCACACACAAACTGTACGATCTCATATCCTGTTCCAACGAGAGAACATCTCCCACACACACACGCACACACACACACACACGCACACACGCACGCACACACACACACACACACACACACACACACACACACACACACACACACACATCAAATGAGATCCCTTCTTGCTCCTTTAGCCGTTCTTGAACTTTTATCTTATTCCTTGTGATTTAGCAGCTCCCGCTGCAGCGCCTCTTCTTCAAAGTCCTGCCCACAGCCCCAAGGAGCAGGAAGATGTAATGGGACAGGATCAGCTGATTGAGCTGCTGGAGTTGCAGCCAGGTAAACAGGAGAGCACATTTTTTTGCCGGCCGTTTGACGACACTTTAAAGCAATCACTGTCTCTTATTCAAACACCTCCTCTCTTTTGTTTTGGTGAATTTTTCTGGCCAAGAGCCTCCGGTGGGAGCAGGAAGTGTCTAACTTCTTTAGTTACCCAAGTACATTTTCTTCATCAACACACACACACATCGCTTTGGTGTGAAGTTACACACATGCAGAGAAAACTATTAATGCAAAAATACTGGGATGGTTTTTTCAAACTGGTCCCTCTACGCCTTCATGTTTTCACTCGGATCCTCCTGCCTTACATTTACACATGCATGAATGGATTATGACACAAAGGGCCCCTGGGCACAGACATGTAACAGGCCCCTCACCCCTCCTACATGGGAGCACACCCTCACACCAAAAGAGATGCAAAAGGGACACAAAATGATTGTGAGCCGAATCATTTGTAGCAATTTTGTGTCTCATTCAGTGACATTTTTCAAGGTGAACTCTCCAGTTCTGATGTTATTTCAAACACTGCACCTGGGCTTCAGTATCTAGTTCACACTGGAGATGAAGGGAGGTTGTCTGACTCCTGCCAAAGCTTCCTGCCGCAGCAGATTCACACAGACACTGATCTGTACAGGCATTATACTAAATACTACAGCACATTATACAAAACAGTAGAGAAAACCATCAAAGAAATGAATGCAGAAAAGATGCAGGTTCTGTTACAGCTGTTCTGCTGCTCTGATTCAAATTCCATTAGTAATTTGCCCGTGTTTTAATTAAATATTACTGCGGCCTCTGTACGCAGCTGCGATATGAAGGAAAAATGTAGAAAAACTAATACTACGTTGGATTTGATTCACAAAGAACCAATATTAAATTACTCTGATACGGATCAGGAGCAACAGAAATAATCAGGACATCCCAACTTTTCTGAGTTCTGTGATTGTTCAACAAAAACGTCTAACTTCATACAGACGCTGTGGCTTTAGGGCCCCAGGCCTCTGCCCTTCAGGCCAGTTCAATAATCCATCCATGCTGCCAACTACAACTGCAGCCTTCTGGTACTGACCACTGAACATCACAACTTAGAAGTCAGACGGAGAAACAAGTTTATTTCAGCTGGAAGGTTTTTTGATTGAACCATATGTGTATATATGTTTAAAGATTGAGCCGGGAATCGAACTCACAACCTCTCTGTCACCAAACCAAGTGATCAGGGCTTTCTGAGCTACAGCAGCTCTCACTCAAATAACAATCAGCTGACAACATCATCATAATGATAATAAAGCTCAAGTCCGCCTCCTCACATTAACCATGTAATTATCGTCCACCTGATGCCATGCACACCTGGGTGGACGTGACACCTGTTCTTGTGTGTTTAATGGAGGTGAGATGATACCAGTCAAGTGATGCATGTGTCTGACATGTTGTAAACCTTTCAACCCCTGAATATAAAGTTTCTCCTTATTTTTCTCCCTTTAGTTTAAGTTTGTTAAATGAATCTTACTCCACACTGTGACCGAGTCAAATACAATATACTGTCTGTTCTGTACCAGCTTGGTCCAACTCTTTCAGACTGAGTAAAATATTCCCCCCAAAACTGATATATTTGGTATCTTCAGTAACTTTATGACCTCCAGTGGAATCTGCAGTTTCTGTGGGTGTGAGCCGTGTTTGGTTGCACAGCGTGAGTTTGTATTGACTCAACCAACAGCAGTGAGCGAGGTTTAAGCTTTAAGCTGGATCACAGGACCTTGTTGTCTGTTACACTTTCAAACTTTAAAACTAGATGTTGTTTGACCATTTGCCATCAACACTGCGAAGTGATCAGGTTCAAACTAATTCGGCATCATCTTTTATTTCATATCTGAAAACAACATTTATAGTCAAGCTTTAATGTAAAGGTGTTTTATTATTTGGATTCTAAGTGCTTGTTTTTGCTTTGCCTTACTTCGCTCGCTCTGGCTTTTACTGCGATTTAATCTCATTATTGTACATTAATAATCATTTCATCATTTCAATATGCTGCTTGATTGATGATGAAAAGATGAACTGGTGTCATGTTAGTAAAAGGTCACAGATTTGTCACCAGTGAGTCAGTTCCCTGATCACACTGGAAGTCGCTCAAGATAAAAAGGCTAAATGTCAAGATCTATTGCACAATGTTAGCTGATTATAGTGTTGAGCAACATCTTTGATACCACGAGTCTTACCCTCCAGTCCGCAGGTCTGTGAACAGTCTGACCAGGCCGACCAGTCTGACAGCTGACAGTTGACGGGACACTCGACCACGCAGGAGATGATCATCTGCCACTTCTTCTCCAGATTCAGCTGCAGCACATTGAGGGTAATTCATGACACATGATCGAGTCGTCCACAACACAGATGAACAGTCATGGCAGCAATCGATCTATGACTGCCAGACAGCAGCTTGACCTCTCAGAACTACAATTCCCAGAAGTCTTTGTTCTGGCAGGGGGAAAGTCTACGCCGAGCAGCATCTGGCCGGCAGAGTTGGAATATCGAAGCTGCTGTGAAAGCCATCCTGACACTGTGTTTTTGTGAATGAGCCAGATGATGAAGGTGGCCAAGGGTTAAATAGCTGTGGGGACGGCTCTGCCACAGGCCCCCGGCTACAATTACAGGGAGCTGGGACACATTATGAATGAATAAAACACTCAGCCTACAGCAACGACAACAATCTCTGCACGGGAATACGTCTGAATATTTCATGTTGCTGTGGGCCTAATAGTACAAGAAGGGTACAATAATATATTGTAATGACTGATGTGATTAAGTCATTAAGAAAAATGAGTGTGTCAAAGAAAGAAAGTAAAAACGAAACTGCCCAAGAAACAAAAAGGGAAAAATACCAAACGAGACACTTGAGGAATTTTCTGCAGGTCTCACCTCCTCGCAGAATTTTATATCCACCGATTTGCCGTCGCTGCGAACACAGTCCAGCATCCGGGTCTTGATGCCGCTCCCACACACGGCGTTAGGACTGAGCTGACATGTGCTCCAGTCTGAGGAGAAACAAAACAAAGCCACATTTACATTTCTGGCGGATAATGTTCATGCAATGCCAAAATAAAGTTAACTCAGAGTGCTTGATACAACACTACAGGGATCTGTTAGTGCCAGGCTGAAATACCAACAACACAGGCAATCCCCCGCGACACAGTATGGGCCATGTTGTTTATAAAGGATTACTACATAATGATGCAACCACAGTCTCGTAGCGCTGGCCACTGAGCATCATTAAGTCCATGCATTTTCTGAATTTGATTCCTTCATGTCACAAGCAGCCCGGGGACTGTCAACTAAAGTCGCACAGAGGTTTTGTCGTTTCTTGGTTGTGCTGGAGGTTTTCTGAGCTTTGTCACGAACAACTCCACATAATGATAGGTTGAATAAATATGCAGTGAACAATTAGCATCTATTTTCCATCACTAATTTCATCTACATCTACTTTCTGCAAATAATCACTCAAAATAAATGTCACAGAAAATAAAACCCAGCGACACTGTCATCACTGGAATTTTTGCTCTGAACTTCATCAGTGCAACTCTAGGAAAAGCTCATTTTCCATCAAAGCATACATCAGAGCTGTTTTGAAGTCTTTCGGGGGCAAGTCCAAATCAGATCTCAAGTCATTTGAGACATGTCTAAAGTCAAGTCTTAAGTAAATTGCGAGTCAGAATGCAAATCTTTCAGGTCTGAAAACTGACAACTAAAATGGCACGCTGTTTGAACATTTCTCCACAGCGAGACTGCGTTCTTTTTAAATGTGTCGGCGTGACGAGCGTGTCGCTGTTCCTGGCTTTCCTCACGCTGTCTTATTTATTTATTCTACCAGAACAACTTGAATGTTTTTGCTTTCAAATCCAGATGTGTCTCCGTGCAGCCAAATCCAAGATAAGATCATATTTGTGACAAAAAACCTGCATTAACTCTTTTTTGGTGTGAGATATTAACATTTTAGATTGAGGAACTCATGTTCTGATTTGGTGTTATTGTACGGGTTTGAGAAGATAACACAAAAGGGTCATTGTGCTGAGAAAGGCGTGATTGACACCTGACGAGTCAGCAACTGTTGTTCTATTGTTCGCCTGACAGGATATAAAGCCAGGTCTTTAGAGAACAGCCGTGTTGGGTCGTCTCTGTGTGCTGCATGACTTAAAGAGATCCGATTCATCACGACGCATCTGTAATTATTCAGAGGACTAAAGACTCTCGACATTCAAGAGGAATTTCTTTCGCAGGGGCAGAAAAAATCAATAAGGGTTAATGTGTTAACAGTCATTTGTTTGCACATCCAACAGAAACAGAGCAACATCAGCATTCATCTGAAGCGGTGTTTGTGTCCATCTGATGAATGGTAAGTCCAACATTTACTGTTTTTGGTCTCGACCAACTCCTGAGGGAAACACATGGCTTCATTAACTGCTGAATGCTCCATGTGTTAACCAGTTAACTGTGTCTCCTCTCCTTGATGCTGGGGTGGTTTTCTACAGCTACACGCTCCATCTGAAAACCACCAAAACAATAAAGTTTCAGGCCGGAAAAACTGAAATTATGTGTGATCATCTTTACAATCGATCCACTGTTAATATGGAAATATTGATTACAGTATGACTCAACCAAGTCCTGACTCTCTCATTCTGGCTAACGTTACATACACCTGGAAAGGACAAAATAAAATATGTGTATAAACACTCTCATGATTTTTATTATTCATTATTTTATAGAGAAATGTTTATACATGATGGCAGACATTAAAAATCAAGATGAACTACAAGAAAAGTTGAAAACCTTTTCATCCTCTAGCAGTCGAGTAGCTGTTAAATCCCAGAGTTCACTCATCACAAATTCTCCAACTACATTTTATAGCCTCATATGATAAATGTTACCCGCCAGCTTGAACAGCTCATAACTTTACCTCACATAGCAAATATTTATTGGTGTTCAGCAGGTTGCTGCGATTCATATTACCGTCCTGGGTGCAAGCAAAGCTGGAAGGCGGGCGAGAGGGAGTCGTGGTATCGACGGGAGCAGGAAGGAAAACGAGAGGAATGTATTCAAGTTACAAGAAAATAGCATTTCACTGGTGTTCTGCTTCTGTAGCTGGATGTATTCTCAGTCGAAGCAGGGATGGAGCGCGGGGACAGAACACGAGGAGAGGCTCTTCACGAGTCTTCAAATGCTTGTTGAATGAATAAACCCCAGACAATGAGAAAGCTGTGGTGTCTTAGCTTTTAAAGGGTGAACACACAGAAACACACTGTCGCACCACGTTGTCCTGTGTTACTCTAACAGTTGCTTTATATGCTGATATACAACAGCTCGTCCCAATTCAGGGGCTGCATCCTTCGCAGGCTGCATTTGAAGACCGATTGCGTCACAGCGGCGTGACAGGGCTGTCCTGTTTCGAAGGCGCCTTCAAATGCAGCCTTTTTTTTTTTTTTTTTCCTGTGGCCCCACCTATCCCAAGATTCACTGCTCACAGGTAATGAAAGCAAACAACACCGACTGAGAGCCAGAGATTACACTTTTAAATAAAAAAGTACTTAAATAAGTAGTAAGTAAGGTTTCAGCTCAGTTCAACGGTACAACTGTTAAAACCAAGGGCCTTAAAACTTCAAGTTATGTGTTGTCAAGGTTGCTAGGCGACAGGAGCGGATACAGCAGGTGACACAAAGCGAAAATCCTCTGTAGGCTAGACTGTCTCATTTCGGTTTATGAAGTCTATGACGGGACACACCTCAACGGGCCGCGTCCTCCGAAGGATACAGCTCCAGCTGATGTACAACGACCAGATTTCTAATATAAAATATCAAGATTTTATCAGACTGATAAAAGATTGATGAGATTTTATGAGGTGCATTGACACAGTGCAACTCCATCAAATTAATTACCAGCTATTTTGCTGACATAAACAATCTCCTCATTCCTTCACTGCAATGTATCTGGATAGATGTTTTAGGACCGACGTGTCATGCATACAAATCAACTACTTTAAGCATCCAGATGACTCAGCAGAACGGCGAGCACGCCCTGTACTTTCCGTACTGTAAGTTCGACTTCAGCTCATTACCTTGCATGACACACCTCCTCCCTCTGCCTCCCTTTCCTTCTGCCACAGCCTTCAAATAATCACCCTGTGTGTTTCTTTGTTGTCTCTTTGGAGTCAGACTCTTAAACAGCTTCTGGCTGGCAAAGATCACTGTCAATAACAGATGATTACTTTGTCAGCAAAGAGGTCATTGGAGGTTTAAAACTGCTCACTTAAATCCAATAACTGTGGCTGCCATCAGCATCCTTTTATGCTGGCATCATTAGTGAGTTGTGTGGGCAGGCGGTCAGATCTAAGTTTTCTCTTCTGACAAAGTAACCAGGATTTAAAAGCAACATCACCACAAGTTTTCCTCACTAAATCTCACCACACAATTTCAGAGCTGTGAGAGGCTGAACCTCGGCACACCTCCACCTTAAAAAATATATTTCTATGAAGTAAAGAGATGACATTTTATTCCAGACTTAGGGTGCAAATGCCTTTAAAACCACAGTGTGCCATGCTGTTGTTAAAAAAACCCTCTGTGACAACAGGGAGGCGGAGGTATCATCATGAAGTGTGCCCTCCGCTGACAAAGATGAGTGGCTGTTTTTAGCTGCAGAGAGCTCGTTTGCAAACTCAACTCAGGGAATTGTGTCTCCTTCTGCCGAGGAGCTTTGTGGCACTCTGGGGACCGAAAATAGGGAGATTGCAACAAGAAAAAGCGACAGTAAGAGACTCAGAGAAAAGGCGGCAAGAAAAGGAGAGAAACACTGAAGGAAGAAGCAGCTTGGATGGTCTCGGCATCAACAATGAAAAAAAAAAAGAAAGAAGAAAAGTGTGTTTTACCCAATAATAATCTCTGCTTCTATATTATGTACACACACCTTGGGAAGCCTGTATGCCACTGTGAACCCAGCAGTAGGGATTATATGTCACATCTCTTGGTGTAACAACACAAGAAGGAAGACGGGAGGGTTGGTGAGAATATGAAGCAGCAGCGACGAAGGCAACACAATAAAAATTTCAACAAGTGAAATATAGGAAAGCTGCCAATCTCTCTTCTTGTTTATTTTTTATCGAAATAGTTTGTAACAGTTTCCAGAATGAAATGTGAAAGAGTAACCTCTGTGACGCGGTGATATCCTGCAGATTAGAGAGCAGAGAGTGGGAAGCATGCAAAGTCAAATCTGTCTGATTACAGTAAATCAAAATGTATTTTCTATTCTCAACAGTCACCACAGAGGTGCCACCGAGGAAGGCACTTAACCCACAGCAGCCAACAGTCAAATGTTTTACCTCTACTTCGCTTCCAGACTTTAAAGGTCCCATATTTTACACTTTCCTGTCTTTTATGTGAAGTGTTGATCCATAAGTTTTAAGAACCAAAAACATCTCAGTGTAGTTTCACATCTCCTCTCTGGAGCTCTAGTAACAACAGGTCGGTGAGCCAATCAGAAGAGAGGAGGCTCAGAGACCGATTGGCTAACAGTTTTCTGAGTGATCGAAAACCAAATCCTGCAAGGTTGGGTTGTGGGTTCAGGTGGGCGGGGCTTGGGCTGTGGCTGAGAGTGGCGACCGCTTTCTTGTGACATCACAAAGTTACAGAAGTCCTGAATACAGGCTGTGAGCATTTCTCTGTGGACTGAGGCTTTGATACTTTCACAGTATTAATATAGAAGCTAGAGCTGATCTATAATCACACTACACATAGAAATCTACCTTTATACAATAGGGGATCTTTAATGGCTGTAACTGCAGAGATCTGCAGAAAAAAAACTTACAAACCGACAAACAAAAAAATGATCCCGTGATCAGAGAGGAGCTTTGCAAAGAGCTCCATTAACATTACATCATCATAACACAGCACACAGGCTGATAAAACCTTGCAAGGTTTGCAATTATCTTACTTGAAAAAAAAAAAAGTGATGAGGCTGTTGAAAACAGAAAAACAGATAAGTCAGTTATTGATTCCTTGTCTCGCTGTTAAAACAGATGAGGAGTCTCATTCTGAAGTGGAGACTGTGTTCACAGGGATGTTCTCCCAATTCAATAGCTGTTTTCATATTGGTGTTGTGGTTAAAGTTGAGAAACGTTCAACCCGAAACACCCACGGCAGCAAAAACCTGCTCCGTCCAAAACACAAAGCACCAACAGTATTGTCATAATGAGGAGACACACGATGTTTTCACGACCTGACAGATGGAAGGAAACTCAGCTTAGTCACTCCAACCCGCTGCACAGATATGAAGCTTTTCTATTCTTTGACATGTACTCCACCTGTGATGTTGTAGAAGTAGTTGAAACAGTTGAGGTTCAGGCTGCACGGCTCCGGATCAGTCGTGTCCGGACACTGCCTCCCCACACTGGGCGACCGGAGGGTGAGCGCCGTCCGCAGTCGATTGTTGGTTCTGGTACAGGGCTGAAACAAAGACGGACCGTCAGAAGCTGCAGCCTGTAGAGTGTGTACATGATTAGGCAGTCCTCATTGCAGAGTGATAAGAAATGAATACAGACGTATCCCCGGACTGGAACAAAGCCACAGAGCTCCTGTCACACTGATGCTCATATTTATTGAACATTAAAGCTGATAACTGTGAATTTGCCTGCTTCTGGATTGTTTCCCAGCTTCTAGAGCCACAATTCATTTAAGATTTCTTGTCAAGACATTCTCCCTCAGTTTGCGCAGGCCCGGTTCCTAGGGATTCCCAGTATGTGGAATTTGATTTTTTTTTTTCCAGCGGGAGATGACAGGACGGCTGAAATGGATATTCTGGAGGAATGGTAAACCACCAGATTCTACACAGTCATTGCTTGCTCAGAAGAGAGTTGGGGGAGAAAATGACAGCCTTTGAATAACTCCATCGCCGGCACGATGAATAAAACATGCACGAGGCCCCGCTGGTGCCGCTGCAGACTCCATGTCGAGATTGGAATTGTGGGAAGTCTTTGTGTCAAGCACTTTGGGAGAGAATGGGGTGTGATTAACAATGGCCAATGTGATGCTGCGAGAACAGCAGGTGAAACCGGAGCAGTTAAAATGGCTTTTTTACCACGAATCAGAGGTGTCAGGGCTGGAGGAGCTGAACGGGACGTTCTGACACCTTACATGCTTGTTTCTTTTCTTTTTTTTAAGTGAGAATGAAGATTACGTACATGCTGCAGCCTGTTGGTGTGTGCTCTCCAATCAGGGGCTGGTGTCTCTTTACAAATCTCGACTTTAATATTTAACACAGAGTTGGAAAAAGGATCATTGCATATCTTATAAGTCAATATTTTTCTGAAATGTTTTTTGCCAAATGATAATCACAAACAGCCAGGTTTATGTTCGCCACTACATCACTTCTGTGTGTGTGTGTGTGTGTGTGTGTGTGTGTGTGTAAATGTAAATTTGGAAACCTGCTCAGGAGTTCCGAGTCTTTATCATAAATCACCTTCCTTCCCTGCTGAACACACAGTGAGCACACTATAATATAGGTGATGTATCAGCCATTTTCTTCCTGCTTCCCAGTTCATATATCTCTTTTATTCTTCCTTGGTGGACGAGAAATAACCTGTTGACAAAGATTCAGTCACTGCTCACAATAATACAGTGCAGCTACGCTTTGAATTCCTCGAGCCTCAGAGGAAATATTTCTGACAAGAAAAAGATATCATGATGAATCTCAGTGGGCTTCACAAAAAGTCTGACGCTCCCATATCTCCTCTGTGTCAGACAGCTGAGCTGCTGCTGTCTGATCTGGGTTCAGCTCTCACCAGGCTGCAGCGGCTCCAGGGCCCCCAGTCGTTGAGAACGCAGTCCTCGGGGCAGGGCAGACGGCTCTCCCTGGCCCCCAGGGGCATCTCCTCCGGGTCACATAGGTAATCCTCCACGGGCTCCGACGGGCCGTCGATGGTGTTCAGCATGCACCTGTGGGATTGGCCGACAGACACACTGAAGCTGACCTCATTTCAGCAAAGCTGATGTTGCGCTCCAGCGAACAAAAGAGACGTTGGCGTTGGCTGGTACATGAGATACTTAGCAACCTGCAGCGGAGTGTGTTCCTCCGTTACGAAGGTCAATATTAAGTAAAAATGGAGTGTCAGTGTAAACACAGACAGTCTGAGCATGGACAAGCTGAATTACAGACCTGAAATGAAGTTGCACTCCACTTTTAACTTTCGTTTTAGGTTTTAACCAATGGTTAAAATACCGCAATAAATACACATATACAGAAAAAAAATCCTGGCTTTCCTCGACCACCACTGCCACCACATTTATTTTAAAATTTCACCTTGAAATTGCAGATTTCTAACATCATTTTTTTTATTTGATGTTTTTCAAAAAACATGAAACTTTACTCAGGGTTGTTAGTTTGGATGTGTCACATGTCTTTAAGGTTTGACTGCCTCCAACTGTTTTTTCTTATGAACTAATTAATTACACAAAATGTAAAACAGCAAAACTGTCATTTTCAATCATATAAAAATAAATAATATAAAAAAAAAAGGATTAAAAAAAAGCAAATTGTCACATATGAAAAGCTCGTTGTGGCCATTTTTTAATCCATTTTCTGTTGACTGACTAATCAACTAATTACTTCAGTGCTACATTTAATAGCTATGAAAATGCAAATATACATTATGCAAATAATGTAAACATGAAGAGAAACAGAAGGACAGAAAAACTCTTTGACACATACCTGACTTTTCTGGTCTGGACGCCTTCGCCGCAGTTCTCCTTTAAGTCCACGTTGCTGACTTTCCACACACTCCACGGCTCAGCCACCCAAACGTACTGATTGCAGTCGCTCTGACACGGCACCACCTCATACACCTGAGGACAGAATAACCTTATTCATGTGCTCGACACTTTCACGTGGATTTCATGGCACATTTTCTTACGTCAGGTTAAACCTTGATTGTTGGGACTTTGTGACGATCGCGATCATGAATAGAAAAAGAAAAAAAGTGGCCTCTAGAAATCGTATTTTCATAGATATTTTTACCTTAGCCAAGCAAGTTTGTCAGTTAAGTTTTGCCTAATACGTAGTGATTCAGCTCTCTGAGGTTTAACTCAGCCAACGAGATTATTTCTGCCCCCGGAGCAGCTCTGCCTCTGAGAAATGTCTGTAGAAATAAAACTCCCATCTGCCGTAGTACTTTGTTTACTCACAGTGAGGATATTGTGACTGTGTACATCTATCTGTCAGTGACCTACTGACATCAGTGACACTTAACATCTGTGACTACATTACAAATAGCTGAGAATAGCAGCTCTTACCTGGGCCTGTAGCAGTGAGTCACATCCAGTGAGCATTGAAGTGGATTAAAAAGAGACAGATGGATTAATGAGCACATGCCAACTGTTCATATAGTGCAAAACCTATGATTAATGCAACATTCAAGAGCACATAATCAGAAAAGCCTTTGGCATAAATACCTGTGTGAACAGTGTGTGAGCGCGCACACACACACACACACACACACACACACACACACACACACACACACACACACACACACACACACACACACACACACACACACACACATCAGCACCACCTCAATCTGAATCTGCTGATACTCACAGGCCTGGAAAGCATTTCATTTATTCCAAATCATGGAAACCTGAAGGAGTCAACTGGCTCATGTTGGGGCATTAATATGGTGGATGGGATCCATTTATAGCACCCAGTGCTTTTTGTACTGTTGCTGCTCAGCAAAAAATGAGTGCAGCAATAATGAGGAGAAGGTAAAGCAAAGCTCTGCAGACTCAGGCTAATTATTCATTAATAATTAATTTCTTCCTCTCGCTCTCTCTCTCCTCTGCCTGTGTTGGATATGTATAATATGCATCACACTTGTAATAAGTTTAAATATATTGTTGCACAGTTCATAAATATTCAAGCAACAATGGTGAGCTGAAAACCAGGCTTGAGTACCGAGCTCCAGAGAGCCTCAGCTTCAGTGTCTGCTTCACCTGGTTGATGTGGTCCAGTTTGGGACACGGCCGGCCGCCGTTGTACGGCTTCTCTCTGAGCCACTTGGAGCGAACTTTGACCCCGCTGCCGCAGGACTTGCTGCAGCGCGACCAGTTGGACCATTCGCTAAGTTTACAGTCTGAAGGACAGGGGATGATGCACGCCTCCTCAATATAACCTGAAAGGAAGAGAAGAAAAAAGAAAGGCTGTTTGACAGAAAATCAAACACACGTTTACGGTGGTGATTGTGGTGAGCTGAAGGGGATGATGATTCGTAATGGCGCACTAGGTGCACACACCCGTCAGAAGAAACACTGAAAGAGAAAATGATGACACTTTTCAGGCTATGAATATTTAGAAAGCGTATTATAGTCCGTTATTAATTATTTCAGAAGGAAAGAGCATTCACCAGAAAATTGATTCATGAGAAATTACCTTTGAAATAAAACCTTTGTTCTCGCTACATCCTACAAGCAGCCTCGAAGGTTAAGAACGACTGCTTTGGAGAAAAACCTCGGCTGGTTCTTAGAAGAATCTTGTTTTCTTTATCCTTTATGAAACTACATTTGTCCTAATTCCCAAAGCTCAGTTTGTCTTTTCAATCTTACAAGAGACCATTAAAGTTCAAGAACTCTTTAAATGCTACGTGGGGAAAATACCCAGCTGTAAGAGCAAACTATTAACTGATACTTCACAAACTAATCTAACATGCTCTTATTGATTTTCAGCCCAGTGGAATGAAAACAGGGCCAACATTCAAAGGCCCAATTTTATTGTCTGTTATATAAAATTCCAAAAATCTAGCAAAGCAGTGGTTAAGTCTGACAACAAGCTTCATTATTTGAATCTATTTTCCTGGACTGGCGGGGTCATGGCACAGTCAACAGGGGAGGGTTTAACCGTCTCTCTGCTTGTTCCTCTTTGTTTTCCATCTCTGGACTGTGATTTCCTTTGGTTTTGTCGGTACACACAGGTCAAATGTGTTGAAAGAGATTATTGTTCCGAACCTGAACCACACATATTTTCACTTACTCAGAGAAAGAGAGAGAGAGAGAGAGAAGGAGAGAGAGATCAGAACTTGATGCTTCTTTTGGGGGGGGTTACGTAACAGCCTGTAAATCAGTTAATCCTTTGATTAAGAAAATCGACGAGGTGAACGGGCGCTGCCTAACCACTTCCTCTTTCTGATGCGGGCTCTTTTACACTGATGCTTCGCTTCATGATGAGAGACATGAGGTGCTAAACTGACTGACGGGTTCGCTGTAAACACACTTCCCACGATTTCAGAGGAATCCCACATCGGCCAGTCAGACCGTACAGATCAATTTTGTCAGAGTATTTTTTCTCACTTTAGTTAACCTGGGAAAAGTCTTGCTGAGCACATATGTTCCTTGTGTAGCGCCATCATGCTTCACACTGACACACTGAGCTGCCAGGTACAACAACACATATCCAGTGCCGGCCGCCGGGAGCTCTGCTGGAGCATATGGAGGATAACTAGAGCGGAGAGTGGCAGTCATTCATATTCTTTGTGCAGAATTTCTGAGTTTTTCCTATAACTGATTTGAACAAGTGACGGCTCACTCTGGGAGCCGTGTCTCAGCCCAGGTTCAGACCCAAAATAGCACTGCAGTGAAATAAAAAGCAGCTGTGTTGGTGTGGCTGTTGTTGCAAATGGTACTATAGAGAATATAATAACAACTGTAATGATGACACAGTGACACAGGATGTGGTCTAACTCAAAGTGCTTATCAAAGCAAAAAGGGGAATACTTTATTTTCACTATAATTCCATCCATAAGTAACACAATGACAGAATGTGTGACCTTTCTTTGTCAAGGTTTCAAACACTTTCTGTAATAAAACATCTCAAAGGTCCGTGGTCGACTTTGTGTCAGTTCAGGGGTCCTTGAAAAAGTTTCAGAATCACGTGAATGTTTGTTTCTTGTAATGTGAGTGTTTCTTTCAGTCTCAGCCCTCAGTTTGGGAGGAGGGTGACGACTTTAGCTCCATAATAAGGAAGTGAGTGCGAAGCCCAGGAGAAAAAAGCTGCGGTTTGTTTTACCGAAGCTGGAATGGTTTATATAAAAAGTAAATTCAAACTGACAGCCGGATGTTTGCCATTCTTCTCCAGCCGCACACATTATTACAAGAGGCTTTTGTGATGTAGTGCGAGTGTCGTGTGAAGGCAGCCTGAGCATTGCTTCGGACGGTGGTTGTTTGTCACAGAGGACAATGTATGCATGAGACAAACCCTGACCAGAACCAAGCAAACCTACTCACACTCCAATATGTCCTTTTAATTTTTCTTTTCTGTTGCCGTCTTTCATCTGCACACGCCTGCTCTCAGAGGTGGTAGCGTCTTGCCTCAAAGCCAGTTTAGCAAGATGGATGGCTGGAGCTTAAACTTGGGGTTTCAACTCGGCTCAGCCGAAGAGGACAGTTGAAGGGTGATCTCGTCGCCCACTCCACCGGCCCAGAGCTGAGCGGTAAGATGCATTGCAAGCTAATATGATTAGAAAATAAAAAGTCTACTTAATCCAGTCAAGACTAGAGTCCTGGCAGCACTTTGGCACCAACTAAATACACAGTGACAGCCATACAGCTGCGCACACACACACACACACACACACACACACGCTTCTGCCTGACCTCCTTACACTCTGGTGAACGCTCAACATCTTTACATCAACACCTTGCTGAGTTCAGCATAAGCTCTGAAATAGGCTTCTTCACCTTTGACCTCCCGCTCGAAGGCCCCACAGTTCACTGGGTGCAAATGCTGCAGCACCTCAGCCCTCAGTTATAATATAAACCTGTTAGGTGTCTTGCCGAGCTCTCGGGGAGGTTTTTTTGGGCTGTGTCCAGGTGAGAGATCACCGCTGCTGCCATTAGAAGTCAAGTTGCAACCTGGCACAAGCTCCCGCTGCACCTCCCAAAAGCAGTTGTCACTGCTGTCGGAAGCTTCCCTGACTGCTGCCCCACTTCACCTGAAATCTTAACCATTTTACTGCCCAGCTGATTCTTCAACCTCCCAGTGACAAATGGGATCTACACTGAGATGCCTCTAAAAAACAAACAAGCTTTACAGTAACAACCATGATCAATCAATATTTTGCTTATATCATTATAATTTTACAAGTGTTATATTAAAGTAATTAGCCATAAGGAACATTGTTCAAACAGATCACATGTTAATTTAATCTGTACGTCACCACTATCGATATCGTGGTAACAACACTGCTATTGTGCATTCTCTCTTTTTCTCTTGGCACATGCAGGAACCCACTGGCATCTCCGGCACATTGGCACATTGTTTAAACTTGAAGGGGGATAAATTGATGTAGAAATAGAAGACAACAACTTATTGTGGCAAATACAGAAAGTGCAAAAGATTGATCACTTGCACAGGGATCCATTTGCTGAATTCCCTGAAGCTCCATAACTTCTTGGAATCCTTGGCATTTCTCCCAGAAACTTTCTGAACTCAGTCACATTTTTCACTTTTTAATTTTTTGTAGCGGTTGTTTTGACAAGTAAAATTGTAAAAATGTGGCACGGCAGGTCTAAGAACTGGATGTGCCCCAGCACGAGACAGGTCAGGTTATTATACTAATACTGCTGCATTTTTCTTATTTAAGCCACGTTTTTGTTTTGGCTTCACAACCAGTGAAATCGCTGGTGTGTGTGATGCTACAGAGAGCAAAATGTGCATTTCTCCACAGAGAACTTCTATAACTTTATGATGTCACAACAAAGCAATCACCACTGTCAGTCATGCCCCAAGCCCCCGCCCACCTGGACCGGCCCTCCAACCTTGCAGGATTTGGTTTCTCTGAGTGTTTTATCTGAAATCTGCTATATGTTTATTTAATCACTCAGAAAACAGTCAGCCAATCAGAAGAGAGGCTCACAGCCTCCTCTCCTCCTGCCCATGAGGTTAGGCACTGCTGGACTGATGCTTAGACCCACAGCAGTTAATGATGTCCTTTTTTCAAATATTTCTTTACTCTCTTTTTGCACTTCTAAGGACCCACTAGGATGCTGGGCCCCTGGGTGCCCACCCAGGATACTCTGATTGTACATCCAGCCAGAATTTGGAATGAAAATTTCATCCACTTGACGGGTGGCTGGCCCGAGAAGCTTTATGTGAACCTTTTGGCTCCAGGAATCCAACATTACTGACTGATTTCTGACCTGTTACTTCCCCTGCACAATCATCTCCATGGCAATGAGGCAGCATAATCCCTGGGAACTCTGAAAATAACTGTGTCCGTCCGGCTCTATGCTCGGGCTGCAGCACAGAGGAAGAAGAAGAAAGAGTCACCAAAGGACAGAGGGACCCTTTCATGTACATGACTAACCTTATCAGACACCGACCTTAGTCCTCAGACCTTGACAGCACACTGCTAACATGTGGTAACACTCAAAGCAGAACAAACTCTTTTATATACGCACAGGCTCTCAGTGTCTTCCTCTTGTTATTACAAACATCCTGCACCGACGCATGTGTCGACTGCAGTTCTGCTCAGGTTCAAAGGATCCTCAGTCACATCTTTGGCTGTAAGTTTTACCCTTTACGGCTTCACACAGTGACCGGCTTCCCTCCTCCTTCTCCACATCCCGCCGAGACGAGACCAACGCCCCCTGAGCCGTCCTGTGGTATTAAGTCATGGAAAAGGTCAAAGCGTAATGGGTCGCTTACAGGCATTAATACAGGAAATATATGAGTAATGTCAAATATATAGGACAGAGCCGGGGACTCCCAGGGGACGTCCCTCCCTTCACTATTGCCTTTGGCACGATGCCATGTTTGTTGCGTAGTGACATTTTGTTAAGCTGTTACACGCTGTAGTATCATTGAGTAGTTCCATTCATTGGTTGAGTCGTTATGCTTTTCTTTTTTTGTTGAGTAGTTACATTTTTATTGCTCTGCAGTTCTTTTGTGCTGAATAATAATTTTTCTTGAGTCCAGTTTTGTGTTGAGTCTCTGCATTTCCCTCTTGTGGAACAATAAAGATCTGAACTCGGTCTGAATATGCAGAAAAAAAATTATTAACTAATTATTGGAAAAATTAATATTATTATTAATTATTATATCATTATTTTGATTGCAATATGAGTCACATTTTAGTGGGAATGCTTTTGCTGGGATCTGAACCAAACAAGCTTGTTCTCTCACATCTGGAGCGTCTCTCTTTATCGAAAGAATTGCAGCTCCTGCGACTTGGATAATGCTCTTGGCCACATTGCAGTTTCAATAATAATGTGATTAATTGTCCAGCTCTGAATTGAACTGTTTTATTGGCAGTTACATTTTGTTGAGTTTGGTTCACCGTTATAAACATATGTGCAGAGACATCTGCATTATACCCCATTCTTTATTTTGAAAAACAATGGAAACTGTGTCACTCACTCTATGTTGGCAGACCAACACTCTTTCAGTCACTGTGTAGAAGTGTGAGTCTGCTGATTGGTTTTGAGTCTTGACCTGTCTCTGTCTCAGTTGTGATTTGCCTTGATTATATTCAACATGACAACACACTAACTAGATCTTCTTCTGGCTGACTGCAATTACTGCTGGGAACTAATAGAATCAGGAATTTGTCACTCGGATGTTTGCGCTGCTGATTATTACATCAGTCAAGCTTAACTTTGACCATTTAGATTCTTAAAAGTTAAAAGAAAAACACATGATCTACAAATTTCCAAAATCATTTAAAATGTTTTAATCTCTGAAGTTCATGATCCTCAAATTGTTTCTCGCAGCATGTGTGTTAACTCCGAATGGCACTCAGGAACATTCAGCGTTATCTTCCCTCATAGTATTCACTCCCTCTCATGGAGGAGCAGGGCAATCTGAAAAGTGAGCACCACGACAAAGCTTGGATCAGTGTGCACTTTTAATGAGAATCCCCCTTTTTTCTGTTGATGTCTGTGGAATATGGAGATAACAGCGGCACAGTTCGCCTGATCGACATCGTTGCCGAGAGCATTGTGTCAGCAGCGGAGTCGCGGAAGGACTCTGTCTCCTCCTCCATCAAGATTAAAAGTGATGATGGCTGCGATGGAGAGAACGGAACGGAAAATGAAGGAGGGAGTGGCAGAGAGAACGGGGGGGAAGAGGGACTGAATGGTGGGGATAAAAAAGAGCTTTAATATCTTTTTGAGATTCACATGTACTAACGCCAACCCCTCATGAATGTGTTTTTGTTTTTCTGTGCACCTCAAGGAACATTTCTTTCTTTTTTTTTTTTTCTAAGCTCAATGATGCTTGAAGATGAATGCATGGGTGCACACACACACACACACACACACACACACACATACGCTCACAAACATTCACATAGGTGTAAAAATACACAGAAGCTGACAAACACACACACAAACACACACACAACCCCGTCTTTACGATGTGCTCTTGTCACACCCACACTCAGATTAACTGACGCATATCTGAATCTGTGACTCACACAAGGAGACTAAAACCATGTTTATATATGCACAACACTGATGTATTCATTTGAACATCTCCCGCATTCTATTTCACAGCAATTTCACAACGAGTTTCTGAGCCCAGATTCTTTGCTTGAAGTATTTTGGATCTAAGATAAGACCTTACAACGAGGAGACAAATGATTCTGACAGGAATGTGCCGGAAAAAGGCCTCCTTATGTGAAACTAGGTATTCAGAATGAGTCGCTAGCCTCCGTGGGAGGGGCTCGCATATGTGCACAAACAAAATCTTTCACTTCAGATGAATATTTAACAGAACAAAAAGTTATTCTTGCATCTGCAGCTTTTCCGGTGTGCTACAGTATATTTCTCACCTGAAACTGAGAAGTCGAGGCTGGCGAGCGAAAAGATCTGATTCGCTACATAAAGGGTTACACCCAAGACTAGAGATGTGTTTCTGTGCTTCAGTGCAGATTCCTGCTTCCATCATCAGGGGTTACAGGCCAGGTTAAAAATGTCACTTTATTTGTCCAGGTCAATTCGTCAACAACATCGCTTTCCACACACAGCGTCTCTAACTCTGGATAATTCATATAACACCCTGTCAACAGTTTTCACTGGGACTGTTTCTTCATTAAAAAGTAAATCCAATGAAAAAACTAATCACAGCAACTTTTTTAATGAGTTATGGAATACTGTCTTTCAGTCTCTCTTTACCCACTGCACACATTCGAAAATCAATCTGAGTGGGGTGGGGGAGAGGAGGGTGTCAGAGGGCGTGGCTCAGGAGAGGCAAACCCGGCAAATGCTTGGGGCCCCCCAAGGAGAAAAGGGGGCCCCCTGATGGCCCCGAATATTGGCACATTTTGCAATGATAGCCATGATAACCCCCTTAAACATCTCATAAAGACACTACTGAGTGAGCTGCTGTTGCCCCAAAACCCCTTAAATATGATGATGTGTGCTGTAGCTAGCATCTGCCCATTGCCTGCATGTGAGGCGTTAAGGGGACATCTGTAAATTGTAGCATCTGCCAATAGTCTGCACGGGGGCTGGCCACTGGCTCTGCTAAGCTAAGCTAGCTCAGTGGTATCACAGCGGTTTGATCAATACATTACTATAAACAGTATTTTATTATATATTATCATATATCATGTCATTATGCCTAACTCAAGGAGGTTGTTAAATTTACACCACATGCCATCTGCAGCACTGATGAATGTTTTTATGTGTATTTATTTTTGTGTTTAATCTTCCAAAGCTGTGAGCCCCACAAACACAAAATCCATTTACCCCCATGGTACTGCAGCGGCAGCTCAGAGGGGGATATGTCAAAACTTGAACAAATAAAAATAACCTCTGCGGTCACAAGCTCACAAACATGCACATGCGCTCACCGTGACTGTTGCAGCGTGAGGTCTCCACCAGCCTGTTGTCCTGGTCGTAGCACACCATGGCCTGATAGCGGTAGCCCTGCCCGCACTCCTTGATGTCTCCCTGGACCTTCATTCCCAGGATGCTCTCCACTCTGCCTCCCTCAGGAAGGATGCAGTCCGACCAGTTCCCCACCGGCTGGGCGTTGTACTTGTCGCAGGGACAGTACTGGGTCTCACTCAGAGGATACATTTGCGTGTTCTTGCACTTGTCTTTCTTCTTGCTCCTCCCTGAGGAGCGGAGAGGAAGAAGAGATCAGCCAAACTGCCTTCGGAGAGGTGACTCCGCTCGTTTGCTGGTGTTGGTGGATTTCTGTCTCGCTGAGTTTCACCCCGACGTGCTGAGGCTACTTTCTTGGCCTTGTTTGGTAAAGTCTACTCACTGACAGCAACAGAAACTCCTGAGGACAGATTACGCTCGCAAAATGCTTTCAAGCGGAGTGATCTCTCACTGAAACAACCTGACATTTCTTATCCTCAGACATGTCAAACATCTTCGACTGATGCGAAGAAACTTTTTTTTCTTGTGGCAGTCTATCATTAGGAGCTGTTTCCCATACAAATAAAGAGATATGGCATATTTACCTGCGGGTTCCAGTCTCTGCATCAAGCTGGCCTTCTTGTTTTTTTGCATTAAAATGATTCCAGCTGAGGTCTGATTTATCCTGCATTAGAATCAGGCAACAAGCAGCATACTGCTGTGTAGTGTGCTATAATGTGTCTGTAGAGGTCGGAGAATATGTTTTGCTCCACTGACTTTGTGTTGTCTTGGTATTGTTTTGGATTGAGCTAAGATTACTGAGACTAATAAGAGGATATAGACGTATTTTTCACTCGTAAAAAGATCTGAGGGACTGGCCAACATCTAACATATTGTTGATAACCTCTGCCAAATGTAGCTGCAGGATTCTGGATAAAACTACAAAATCCATGCTCCTTCCTTTCTGATTTAAACCTTGGAACCTCTTCAAAGAGTCTTAATATGCCTTACATGACCTCTCTGCTCTCGTATACGTCGCTGAATGGGTCAAAACATATTCAACATTCACATCAGGAGAAAATAAAAGCCATTCAAATCCACTTTCTCACTGTTTAAAGTTGTCTTTTCAACCCCCACAAACCTCTCGCGCAGGTGCATTAATGCATTGCACCACTTTTGTCATTTTTGCTTTTACGGCTGTGATGCACAGGACAGCTCTCCGGGGACACACTGATGGATAACAAAGGCTGAGGAGTCATTTCATATTTGTTGCTTTAATCCCACTGGAGCATTTAGCTGGCAAGAACTATGTGAACAGATTTATGACCTTGTGTTTCATTTTACTGCTCTTGGAGTTTTGCCCACCAACATTACCCCCCCATCCCCCCACCCCCCCCAAACTGCTTTGTGCCTCATCAACACTTAAACTACAGAGCAAATAAGCTTGTCTGAAAAGAGTTCACATCAACAGCCCATTGTGTGCGCTGTGCCTCTCTCTGTTCTCACCTATCAATGCTCTCTTTCTGGTGCGGACCCCCACGCAGTCAGCTGTGCAGGACGAGAACTTGGACCAGTTGGTCAGCTGGCAGTCATCCTGGCAGGGGAGCTGACAGCGCTGAGTGATGGCGGGCATGGCCTTGGCGAATTTCAGACACTCGCTGATGTCGGCCTGCGTCCCGTCCAGCTGGCGACAGGACACAGCTGGAAGAATTAGAGGAAGTCGTGTCAGAAAGGCTCCATTAGATGGTGTAGGCCATTACATAGTTTAATGCTGATTGTTTCAGCAGACTATTGATAGTCAGAGCAGGTACTGAAAAGTGCAAGACAAAGATATATGCTAATAAAGCAGGAAATGAGTCAACTGCAATGGCGGAAAATACATTTACTCAAGGTCTGGACGTTCTGTGAAAACAGCTTTGTGCTACTTGTACTTTACATCATCTGTTCTATGTGTAATAACATGATTATGATGATTAAAATGTGAGTCATTCTGCCTATATGTACTTTTCCTTTCAACAGTTTCACAGTTTATTACCTTTTGTCGTTAAAAATAGTTTGACATCTTGAGAAATGAGCTTTCAAAGAGAGAATTCGAGATACAGAGGAGATCGAGACCACTCTTAAATATATCTGATAAATACGGTATAAAGTTAAAGCCGGCAGCTGGTTATGAGACTGACTAGCACATGCCGCTCTGTAAAAGCATATATTGCAAGATATGACATACACCAGGCTAGCTGTTTCCCCATGTTTCCAGTCATTATGCTAAGCTAAGCTAAGCTAAGCTAACTACTGGCTATAGCTTAATTCTATATTTAATGGAAGAAATGAGAATCAGTCTTCTCATTTAACCCCTGTAAGTATTCCTCCTTTAATTCATTATTTTAGTATTTCTCTGCTGTAACTGAGTATTTTCCCATCGTGTTGCTCGTCTCACTGGAGGTGTCTGACTGGACACTCCAGTAATTTAGTATCGCATTTCCATAAATCAAATGATGGCACTTGAGTCTTTTTTCTCAAAGCTGCTGAAAGAGATGAAGCTGCTCCAGAGCTTCACAAGGCACTTTACGTCTGTTTCCTCTGGCTCTCGCTGGCTCCCTGTGACTAATACAATTACTTTGATATGTAAAACCGGTGTAGTGCCCCTTTATGTAGACCCTAACACTTCTTCCCCCGCTGGTGAGCTACATAACATCAAAAATAGATTTAAAGAGGGGGAACTAAAGAGTTAATGAAAAATAGATCAGAACTGTGCTCTTCACATTAGATCTCATGAGGGGCCAAATAACAATTATGAGCATGGCAGACACAAATGCATTTGTTTTGAAGCCCACGAGTCAGTTCGTCTTGGCTTGCATCATCCCATTCTTTGTTCTATCAATTAGGGGTATTACTTGTGTTGCTGCAGTATTTCATTTTCCTGTGATGCAGACGTTCTGCAGGGCTGTACCTTCATAGAAAAATCAATCCCTAAGCACATTTTTCTGCTGAACCCCTGCGGGCGCTGCTATTGGTTTGGAAAGCCTTCATCTGATGGTGTGTGAGGTCAGGTCTTATCTTATGCGAGAGTGTGTGTGTGTGTGTGTGCAAGAGAGAGAGAGAGAGAGAGAGAGAGAGAGAGAGAGAGAGAATAGCACATGCTCCCAGTTGTTCTGTGTGTTTAATAGTGCCACCACAGTGTTTTTTGTTCCTTCCTCTAAGGAAAGCCTCTGTCCAGGTAAGCAACACCGCCAGAAAACACAGAGCAGGGAAGACAGTGTGTCTCATTTGGTTTCAGTCAATGACAAAATGATTTCTGCCATTTACAAGTGTCAGAGGTGTGAAAACAAGTGCAGGAGGGCCAGGACGTCAGGTGTCACATGGTATTAAATCAGGGAAAAGCTGCATGGAATCTGTAATAGCAGAGACAACTTCATACAGAGATCCCGCTGCACTGACGTGAAGAAGACCCCTTTGTCTGTCCGGCCACGCCGGCTCTGTCAATCCGGCTCTGTGATTACCTCCGCTGCCGCCATTCGCGCTTTTCATTAATAGACTGATTATTCCATTAATTAATGTAAGTTAGCGAAGAAGAAACTGAAATATGATCACTAATAATGGCCTTCTATAGGAGCTCGAATGTAATGAAATTGATCATTCTGCGTGACCCTCTGAAATTGGATTTTTCTGAAAGCCTCCCAGGACGACATGGTACATCCGTCCTCTAATAATATAATAAAATAATAAAAAAAACTTAAAAAAGGCAAGAGGAAATATGCTTTTAAAGAGGGAGAGCCACAGCTCCTTTAAAGCACCCTTCATTTATGTGTTGAGCCCATATGAACAAGAGGTTGAGCTGTCGTAAGCTACTGGCAAGGTGCAACATCTTCTCCAAAATTTCAACATTCGATTAAAATTGCATGACAAGAGCCGGAGGTGGAAAAGAAACCAGCGGTGAGACAACCCGAACTGTCAAACGAGTCTCAAGAGGCGCCGTGTTGAATTGTGAACACATTTCCTTCTACACTTAGGAGGATTACAAGAAATAAAAATAAAATAAAAAATAACCAGAATAAAAAACTTTGGTTGATGTTTTTAAGGGTGTCAGCCCCAGTTTATGTTGTTTCTTCTAAGTTGGAGGATTTGATTTGTGCTCTAAGTAAACTGGCTTTAATTTGGCCTTTTCTCTAAACCCTGGCACGTCCAATCTGCCGCCTCGGGGGCCGCGATGCACCGGTGCTGAGGGATCGGTTCACGGAAAAGACACAGAGGGGAAACGGGAGATGAAGAGATTGGTTTTCTTCACCTCTTGTCTGAAGTCCTTGTCCACAGGTCTCCTGAGCGCTGGGATTGTCCTGTCTGAGAAACCACGGGACCAGCTGGCACTTTCTCCATTTGTGGGTTTTCCACCTGGAACAGACCAGGACAGGACACAGCGTTCTCCTTTCTTTTAGTCAGTCAGAGAAACTGAGTCAACTTGAAGATTTCACCCAGTGTTCTTCACATTTATTCAGATATTACATCAGTTTTATACTTGACATTACTCAGTAACCTCCACATACAGTCATGACATTCAAAAGTGGCGTGACACCCATTACACCCAAACACATTCATAGCTTCATCCTATCACACCGTCTCCTCCTGATGACTGCTCTGCACCGGCCTTAAATCCCAGGAGATGGGAGGACACAAACACATAAACTATGAGCCTTAAGGTCTTCTAAATGTCTCAGCCCACTTACTCTAATTTGCCAAAATCTGGAGAAACCTTTATCTGACATCAGTATTATGGGATTGCTCCAGTGCCTTTACCTGAAACCCGGACAGACGCTGGGCACCTCGCAGTCCCTCTCCTCCTCCAGCACCTCTGGACACTCCTGTCCTCCGTTGGATGGCAGCTGGATGATAAGACGCTTCCTTGATTGCTTTCTCTTCACAGCGTTTCCAGCTGCACAGACACAGACACAGACACAATTCTTGAATTAAAATAAGAAATGTCTGCATGGGAAAGTGATGAGAAAAATGTCAAAATGATAAGCTAGGCGGCTCCTTTAATAGTCCTTGAAGAATGGGCTTGGAGACCACTATTGCCAGATCTAATTGACAGCTATCGTAGACAACATGCACGTCTGATTACCTGCGATATCAAGCCAGCAACGATGATGTAGAAAAATCCCATTAGAGCTTGGAATTGACTCAGATTAAATTTATGGTATTTACATGTGTGGAGATGCCCTCGAGTAGTTCATTAAGATGAAACGAGCCTCTGGGTGCTCCTGAACCCAGCGTTAAACCTTTTGTATGTGGGTGGTGTGTAATTCTCTGCACAAGGTGAAGATATCAACAGCATCGCATTAAAATGCGCAGCCGCTGCTGCAGCACGCTCCGAGTGAAGAGATTTATGTCGGAGTGTCACACGAAGAGGTCATAAAAATAGGGACAATAATGATCTTCAGTCGTAAATCAATATAATGTATTTGCCACTGCTCAACAGCTCGGGCGAGATGGCCGCCTGACAAAGGTGACCTCCTCTGAACATTGTTTTCCTTTCACAGCACGAAAACTACAACAACGTCACGCACTCGCTGACACTTGTAGCCATGGGCGAGTCGGCTCGCCAGGCGCACTAAAGGAGGTCAGCCCAAAGATTGTCTTACATGCCAACCTGTCAAACTAATTATGTGTAACAAGATGTGAGTGCACGTGTCTGTGTGGTAGCTAATGTGTCTGGCTCTGATCCGCCTCTGTAGTTTTTCTACATCATTAAATTAAACTTACGTCTGTGTATATGTCTAGACTGGGATAGAGTCAGGGCAGCACATGTTTATTTAATGATTATTGTTTATTATCAAATTATAGTTCCTAAGACTATGAAACCAAATACTGTAAGCATTAGAAACCCTTGCCATAAACACTATTTTCTAAATTAAGTAATAAAAAACTACCAAAGACAGGCTGAAACTACATCAAAACGATCTAATTAAAAAAGGAAATAAAAAGCTTTAGTTAGAGTTTAATAACCATGACAGTATGAGGCTGTATAACTTCACATCAGCTGGGTCATCTATTCTTTTCGTTTTCCACTGTACCTGCGTCGCAGGTAACGGGACAGGGTGTCCAGTCGCTGAATGGGGTCACGATACAATCCTTCTTGCAGGGCAGCTGACACGGTCGCACGGTGCTGGGGCGAGGGCCGTCTGGACACCTAGGCAACAAAAAACACACTCAGCAGGGCTGTAGAGTCGCACTGTGGGGGCTCATGCTGGGCTACACATTCACCAACACACAACAGTGAGAGGTCTGAGGCCAAAAAATTGAATTATCTTGATACACGGCAGCAGATTCTTTCTCAGTGGTTTTTTCAGGGAGCCACTCAACCGCCATAAAAACACCCTTATTACAACTGAATCCAACCCATGGTAAAAAAACCCATCTTAGGTAAACATCAGACTCACATCACTGGCTGTTTAACAAGAAGCACCAGTTACACCTCGCCTGCTCTTTGCCCTCAGGATTGTAGAAACCCAAATTTCTGCTCATTTTCAAGCTGTTTACGGGGAGAGCCTGTAAATTCACTCTCAAATGAAATCCAAAAATGTGTCTTATGGGCATGTTTCTTTTGAGCCCTCACAGGAAGTAGCAATTTAACAAGAGAAGAAAAAAAGAAAAAAAAGAAAAGCTTTGCACACAACTGCAAGATGAACATGTAGAAGGAGACACCATGAGTGTTTCACCTCCTCACACTGAGCCCATAAAAATATACGGTCAAGGGCATTTTATTAACCCTCATAATATCAATACGTTTCGCTCAGTGCTTCATCAGGATCTTGAAGAGGCACATTTTCATAGTAAAAGATCATTGAACATACAGTATATTTTTATGGGCTGAGCCACTACAGTGTAAAAGCTGGAGCCGTCTTCCAGAACCGAAGTGAAGTTGAACTGAGAATCTTGTCGCTTGTCGGTCCAGCATTTTACTGTCATCAAGTGATTTCTAGTTACTGAAGGTCAATGTGTTTTTTGTCTGTAAAACATCAGGCAGTCCCCTGTGACTTCCACATACAGAGGACTCCACCGACATTTGAAATGTTGACTGCTAGAGGTTTAAACCATGAGCTTTCATAAATATCTCTGTAGAGGTTTGGCACACCAGCCGTCTGGGTTTTGCTTTAATACAGAATGTAATTATTCGAGGCACAATCTAGGGCAATAAAAGTAATCACATCCAGTTTATGTCTGATGAATGCCATCTGGCTGACAGCACATATAAAGAAGAGGTGGTCATATCCCCCGACAGAGCACAGCGGGCATTACGGGAGATGTTTAGCAGGTCTATATGAGGATGCTTTATATTAATTACTCTGCTGAGGACACAGAGCTCCTGAAAGGCTAAAGCCAGCAGGACAGAAACTCCCTTGTTTTAACTGCATGCTGCTGTCAGTAAGTGATAATCCTTTCGATGGCACAGAATACAGGGTCAAGATATTATGTTATGGTTAATCTCCAGTCATTTAAGTACCTAAGGTCCCTCTGTGCATACGACTGGACCAAGATAAATAGGTCGAGATAGACCTGCTGGAAGACATCTGGTAATGTGATCTCTGCAACACTGCGTCCCCGGGCTCTCAGCCGGATGTTGCCGCTCTGTTTCCTCATGTATGGCTGACACGCCGATCATCTGGGTCAGGTTTAATGTTGCTAAGAATGAGCGCTCTCCTCTGGGCCTTCCATACTCGTTAGCGTGGTGTTATCGGGGGGAAGCGATAGGGAGCCTCACAGGCCAAATGTAATAATGTAACAGTGACACAAGGAGAGATTTATTTTTAATACCAATAGACAGAACTAAATCCCTCTCGAGCGGAACAAATCCTCTGGTGTCTTCAGACGAGTGAATGGTCCTCAGGAAAAAAGAAAAGGAAAAAAATAAACAGCAAGGGGAAGATACATTTAGATTTCCTGTTTCCAGCTGATGCTCACATCCGTGAAGAAGTGAATGAACAGGTGTCCCGCTCAAGGACACTTCAACAAGGCTGTTGAAAATCCAACCTGCGAACTCAGACTGGAGTGTCTGCTGACAAGGATTTTCGGCTTCATCAAGGGAAACCTGGTGTGAAGATGGAAATAAAGAGAGCAAAGAGAAATCTACAAGATCTAAATACAATCAAAGTTTCTACAGATAAGAGAGAAAAGCAGTTTATAATATGAGTAGTCCAATAAGCAGGAGGCCAATATCAAAGCTGCAGGTTCAAGAAGCAAATTTATTGAAGAAAAAATAAACACAGCTTTTTCGTTTTTGTGTCATAAGTTCATTTTTTTTTTTTACCGTTTCAGTTCAAAATAATAAAACAGTTATTTCAGCCTCAAACTATTTTCCAGTGAGTTCACCAAAGAGGTTATTATCCGGATACTGAGTGAGTTTTATTGGGTGGTAAAATGAGTTTTTTTTCTGGTATAAAATATCTTCAGACTTCTCTGTTTTGTTGGATTTTTCAGTTTTTTAAAATACAGCGGGACTCCTGTATACTAACTATATACAAATGTTACATCTCCTATTTATTGGTTCTTGACTCGGACATACAGATATCTCTCAGTGTCATGAGGGATCAGAGCACTGGTGCTATAAGATGCTGTGACTCCAAGAGCTGTTTGACAAAGAGGGGATTAAACCTTTGACCTTGTTTTACTCCCTGTGCTACTCAGAAACGGTGACTGTCTAAGGATGAGCTACAGTCTAACACGCCGGTGAGATCTTGAAAAGGACGTGCGCAAATAAATGTAGATTCCCATTTAGTGCACACAACACTGCAGTTTAAAAATACAGCTTGACTTTTGCCTTTGAAGCGGGAAGAACTCGCTCTGAATACCAAAACTAAACCTTAGGGGACTGTGAAGTGCAGATTGCCGGTGTTTTAGATTTCACCTTCTCAGTGTGCTTCTTCCCCCAGTTGCTCCACTACACAAACACTAAGCTAATGTTCTGGCGAGTTGGGTCCTCACCAGAGAAACAACCGCATTGATTGTTGGTTTTAAACGCCTCACACAACCTCTGTTTACCTTTTTTTGCTGACAAGGAAAAAAAAAAACCCAACAAAAATAAAAGTTTCTCCTGGTTTCGATTGAATTATTACTGTTGTCTCCCAGAGGTGAGGGTGGAGACAGGGTGGAGGGCTGGGCATGCAAAGTGAGTGACTGCAACTTGGGACGCCATTGTTCACATCTTGTCTCCTACCAGCAGTCAACATTGATTTTTATTTTTGGTTGCCCAGGCAAGACTACGATCTCTTACTGAATCATAACATTTTAGTTCCTTCATCTAATGAGCCTTCGACTGCTGCTGCTGCTGCTGCCCCTCCCCCCTCTCTCTCTGTCGGTGTGGGTTTCCTCTGGGTGCTGCAATTCTCTCTCACAGCTCTAAAACACGCAGGTGTTGTGAGCTGGAAAATTAGAATTATCCATAGGTGTGAATATGGAGAGAAATATGACGTGTTTGTTGTCTCTGTCTATGTTTTAGCCTGGCTGCAGACTGGTGAGCTGCATGCTCAGACTGGACAAAGACCTTTTCACTATCCTTTAAGTGTAATTGTTCTTGTTGTGCGATTTTGTACAGTTGTGGTTACAGCCTCTCTCTATAAATAAAGCATCTATCTATCTATGGAATAAAAACAAAAGGCTGTGGTTGTGTTGCATCAGTTTGAGAACGGCAGCCTTATATCAGTGGGCTCTGCAGTGTCTGAGCTGCTGTATCATTCACCTGTTGGGCAGACAGTTGTCATGAGTTTATCTTACAAATACCATGGGACATTTGGGACACAAAACTGAACTTTGAAGAAAATTGTGAAGCTGTCTGCAAGAAGGAAGTTTGTTGTGTCTGAGGAAACTGTTGTATTTCCACAGGGACAGGACCGCGATGACCTTATTCTGCTGTGACTCTGTCCAGTCAACTTTACGTTTCTCTCTGGCGTCATGGTTTGGAAACCTATCTTTACAGAACGGGGATCCTCTGAATCAAATTGTTAAATGGGCCAGTAAGCTGATTGGTGAGTCACAGATTAACCTCGCGTCCCTGTACAGCAGACAGTTACAGCGGAGAGCAGCTCGTTTCCTCTGAACGGTGAATTTCAGCTTCTTCCTCCTGGAGGAAGGTTCATCGTCCCAAAGTGCAGATCAAAACGGTATAAAGAGAGCTTTGCTCCAGCAGCCATCACTCATATGAATACGTTTTATTCATCTATTAGTTTATCTGACAGGGACAATACATGTTAATGAACATCAGTACAAAATACAGGATGTAAACATGCTGGTTTGTTGCAAACATGTTCGTGATGTTGTGAATGTGTAAGACTGATGACTCTTTTTTACTGCAAAACAAAGTTACAGACAAAGTAACCTGATCTGACCTGAGAGAAAAAACCCACTTCACAGTGAAGAAATCTCTTAAGCTCCACTGATTCTGGTCAAATTTTTACAGCCTCACTTCTGGAAAACCTAAATTAGATCAATTAGGGCAAAAAAAAACAACTGGGTGGACGGTCACTTCCCCTCAGTATCCATGTCTGACTCCTACAGAGGTAGATAGGGTGAAGAGGGACAGGTGCTTTTCTCTTCATTTACTGTAACAATCTCATGTAGTGCAGCTTTCACTCCTACTTTTGATCTCTGCTCTCCCCTTTGTGACCGACCTGCATGTTTTAAGTGTTTTAAACACAGGGCGAGGAGTTGACTCATAGCAGGTTTCCCTCTGCGGATAGAGGCTCCCTTTTTAGTCTAATTATATTGTAGCCCTGCTAATGATGGGTATTATCCAAATTTCGATGATTAAAATCCAATTAAATTCCAGTTTTCAGGGAGAGAAAGAGGCCATGTTTGTTGGCAGAAACACAATACCAGCCAGAGTACTTCCAGCACAATGCTTGGCTGGAAGACTCTGTCCGTGGGGGTGTGAAAGCTAGCTGTAATACTGTATTGTCGTTCATGCATTTTTTATTATGTATACATTTTTGTTGTTCCGCTGCTTTACTCCTTTATTTCTCCTGCTGTAATTCTTTGTAATATTAAATTCTATTATCTTTTGCTTGTCACATTGTTTTTATTGTTTGTTTGAAGAAAAAAAGAAAAGAAAAAAAAAACGTTATTTACAAGGAGCTTGGGGTATTTTATCCTAACTGCACAATTTTCTATTATCCATTTGTGTGTTTATCGCTGTGGAAATGCACTGCACTGAAATGAATAAAGACACCCACTAATGGCATGTGGTTTTAACTGACTCGCTGGTTCCAGTCAGTGTCACAATCTCATAATGATCTTTAAATGTCATGAATTGTAGCGAGGAAAAAAAAAAAAGACATACACAACACGGCACTGGGAGCTTGTCCCAAAGCACGACATTAAGATGAGCAGCCGGGCTAATGCTCATGTTTTGCTTGCTGCTATTAGCGCGCTGAGTAATCTGTTCAGCGAGACGCTTCTTTTTTGAAAAAAAAAAAAAATGAGCAGATGGTTGAGCAGGATGAAGAGAGGAGATTCAAAGAGAAGAACTGTCAGTAGTTTTAAAAGAGTGCACGCACACACAGAAATGAAGGTCTGGTGGGAAAAGATAAGGCCTAATTAATTTCATTATTAAAATTACGGACTACAAAACAAGAACATCATTTGTTTAATTTAGCATAAAACAGTTGCAGTTCTTCAAGGATCCTTTCAGTGGTGTCTTTGGCCTCCATCTTGGAGGCCCCTCAGCTACTGTTTCTATCACAGTCAAAAACAAGGAGTGAACACGGCCTTTATTAGAAAACACGGCGGGGAGATGATTGACTGGGCTTAATACAGCTCCTGTCGAACATCATAACCATGAATCATTCACTTTCCTTTTTCACAGATTCCGCAGCATCAATGCGATTATACAAACACACATTTGGTACCATTCAGCACGCAGACTGTCAGAATCAATAAGCAGACGTTGTTGTTTTTTCCTCACACCACAACAGCTTTCTCGATAGGATGATAGCAGCCCAACCCTGAGGCACTGGCATATTTGTCTCTGTTGTGTCTGTGGTTTCTATTGGGCTCTGACAGTCAGTGTTAATGTGTGTGTGTGTGTGTGTGTTTGTGTGTGTGTGTGTGTGTGTGTTGTGTGTGTGTGTGTGTGTGTGTGTGTGTGTGTGACATGCACTCTGTGAGGTTCACTGCCTGAGGCTGCAGGAGGAAGACAGCTCAGATCCATCTGTGAATGAGACAGGGCACATCTGCATATGCAGGGTGCAGGCGGCCATGTTTATTTGTTCTACTGGGATCCCATGGGTGCACTGATCAAGAATACCTGCCAGTTGGATGAAGACATGCAGGATGGGAAAAAAACAAAACAAAAACATAATCATTCCTGAGTACAGCATAGGAAATACTGCCCCTCAGCAACAAATGGCCAGGAGACCAGAGCTGTTTCATTCCTTATTCTCTCAGTTTGTTTAATCTTGCAGTCTGAGACATACGCCATTAAGGTCTATGTCAAATACAAGGTATCAAACGCCTTCATGAAAGAAGGACCGTAACCGTTACACATCGTGTAGAGAAACCTGGATAAATGAGTGGAGGAACTTAATGAATTCAGATGATGGCACACAGGGTTCAAGGGATCAGTGGATGGTGCGATGTTTTAGCAGACCTAAACCCAGCTGAACACCTGTGGGAATCTTTGATGAGACACGTTAGACGGCGCTCTCCACGGCCATCATCAACACACCAAATGAGGGAATGTCCTTTGAGAGAAGAACACTGCTTTATATGACTTATTAAACTTATTCTCTGGGCCTTTCGCTCCTTAAAAAGTCTTGAAGTAGTATTGAAAAATGCTCATCAAGTCTCTCGGGTTGTCCATAACCAAAAAAATATTAATCTTACTCTCATATTGGAAAGGGAACGAGGCATATCCTAACATCTGAGGGGCTCAAATGAGGAAATATTTAACATTTTTTGGCTTAAATTATGACAGATTTTTCTGTCATTCAATGAATCGACTAATTGTCTCAGCTGTACTGAACAAGTTCTGTCACTGCAGTCTTTTGTGTATCATCCCAGGGCGGTGCTGCTGGCAAATATTACAAAGCAACTACGAGAGGCCAGTTTTTCCCTCTTTAATGTTTGATTGACTCATATTTACGACCATGATATTAACATGAAGACAGGGATCTGTATGTGTTGTTACTGTCTTTCAATAAAAATATATTGCAAATAAAAACTGACAACAAATATGTGTATTGGTTTACCCTTTATATACTGTACATCCAGACTGGTACTGTCAACCTCTGACCACTGTTCATCTTTGCAAAGGCAGTTCTATTTCCCTTCACATACATGGATCTGTACGTATATTTTTTGAAGTTGAGAACAGATGATGGAGCCTTTTGGAGGGTTTTTTAAGGTTGGCTATTAAAGTGCTGAATGCAAGGTGAAACAAAGTAAGTGTCGGCCTCATCCAGATGGGTTTTGATTCTGCTGAGTCTGGGACACATGCCAGAGCTGTCTGTCAAATTTACAGGGTGAGACAAAATAAACTCTACTACAGACTACAGTTTATGCACAACTATATTACCAATCCTATTACACCAACAGCTCCCTCAAATGAAATGACAAAATATCTAAGCCCTCCAGAACGACAAATAGAAGTGTTTTGACGTCCTTAACGTCAGAGTGGCATCAGCCTGTGAAGACTCTCAGTCATCCAGTTAACCGTGATTCAAGGTGAATCGAGGGCAACTGGACTTGATTATAGATACTTGAAGATGTTTCACCTCCTGATCAAGAGGCTGAATCGTTTCTGATTGACTGGTGGGAAGACCTCTGCGGGGTCATAATCAAGGCGACTGATGTCACTTGGTCCGTTAGTGCTCCTGGTTGCTGTAACAACGAATGGTTGCTAAATCTCCTGGAGAGGGCTGAGAGGACAGCACTGTGGTGTTGTTAAAGGCATCATTTAAATCATCAATTATTAATCATAAAATCAAATCATATTTGGTCTAAAGAGAAGGAACATCCACCCCAACCTCCTCAACAGATGCACTTTACTGGGAGGACAGTCTCATTAAACTGGGTACCAATAAGATGTATTTCCAACACTCATATTGTGTAAGTCCTTTGTTCCTATCAGCTTTTGACATCTGACTCATTGCAGATTGTTGTCATTATATTTTGTAAAACTGTTGCTGTCAACATATTAAAAGTTTTACTTGTTTTTGTTTTGTCATGCATGTTGTGATGATTTGGCCTCTTCCAGCTCTGTTAACTGTCTCATGTTGCTTTGAACACTTACTTATCAAAGGGTTGATTGCCAGGCCTCTTTTATAGCAGACAAATGCAGCTAATTGGCAATCAACCTAATAGGACCCATCTTGGTGGCAACATTTGTCATTGCGAGTTGAAGAGTCAAAGTAATTTCCCCATGAGGGGTTTGTGTGTGTGTGTGTGTGTGTGTGTGTGTGTGTGATAGTTCTGAACAACAACCAGAACACTTTTATGCGTTCACAGCTACAATAAAAGAGCAATATTGCACACCCAGAGACCCAGAGACTCACAGCCAGTTACTGGGCCTCTGCCAGTGACTGTGGCCTGATGAAAATCCACCTCAGGACTCTGAACAAACATCTTTGAAGGGTTGCAACAGTCAGAGTGGCTGCAAAAGGGATATAATAATAGACACTGAGGCATAGCTGAGGTTGAATACAGGCAGCGGCAGAACAAGAGCAGCTTCTTCAGCACCATGGACAGCACCACTGGTCCATGAAGACGGGTGAAAACAAGCCTCACAGTCTGTGAGAGACCCCTGTTTGACAGCAGTCACAGGACCTGTCAGTCTTTGCTTTTGCCTCCAGGCAGATGGAGACTGAGGCTGTGATGACAGATCCACCTTTTTTTTTCTGTAGTCCAGACCATTGTGGATCATTTGACTTAGTTATGTTTTGTCTATTAAGGTCCACAGCTCTCAGCTAGGGAGGTGGAAGGGGTCAGGACCTATAAGGACTGTCTTTATTTCCTGAAGAGGCTGAGGTCCTTCAACGTCTGTAAGAAACTACTGCTTTTTACAGTCTGTGAGGAGGGCTGGCTCTGTGGTGGCCACGGAGCTGGACTCCCAGGTGATAAACTGCCCTGGATAAACTGCTGTCCATCTTGGACAACTCCCACATTCGCCAGGCAGAGGAGTTTGTTCAGCGGCAGACTGCTGTCCCAGCCCTGCTCCTCAGACAGACTTAGATTTCTCCCCCAGGCCATACGGCTGTACGACTCTTCCCAACAATGGTGGGGGGGGGGGGAACTGACTGAAACTGACTGACTGGTTAACAAATGCTCAGCTGCTGAACCCTGGGCACAACAGGTATTTGCAATCTATAATGTCACCTTACAATTCAACAGTGTGGTTGCGTGGTGTGACTGAAAGGCAGTGCAAATGTAGAGGGTTCATCCCTAAATCAGAGCTTAGACTCTCATTCAGCAAACTGTCGTTAAGAGCTTAAGATTGCCTGAATGTTACAAGTGAAAATCCAAGAACAATTCTCCCACTCCTTAAACCGCTGAAGCAACATGCCAAGATAACTGCATACAACAGATTTTCTCCTCTGCCACTCCAGACAGTATAACCTGAGGACACTACCAACTTTTTCATATATCCCTCTGGATGGATTAAAACTAGTAATGTCAAGAGGTTATGCTGAAAGACTGACTTCTGAAAGGCTTTCCACCTCAAACACAGTGCATTTTTAAGAAGAGTTGTTGTTCTACTAAAAATATTCATTAAATTTAAAACAGTTGGCACAACTCTTCTCCAGTACACCATGCTTTATTCTACAAATGTTTCTGGATATCTTGCCTTCATCAGGATGAATAAAGCATGGAGTAATTTGAGCTAAATGCTAACTTAAGCATGGTAGCATGCTGCTATCCATTGGGTATAATGTTAACCATGTTCACAGCCTTAGTGTAGTGCGTTAGCATGCTAACATTGCTAATTAACACCAAAGTCAAGGTACAGATGATTGGAATATCATTACTTCTACAGATCGTTGTCTTCCAGCTGCTCCTGTAAGGGGTCAACACAGCGGATCACCGTCCACATATTGATTAGGCAGAGGTTTTAAGCTGGATGCCCTTCCTGACGCAAACTTAACCTGCTCCACCACTTCTGCAGGTATGGGGTCATTAGACTAGATGAAAAATTACCAAACTTATTACAATTCATCCAAACCGGGACATGGATGTTTGAATAAAATTTTAAGGCAATCCATCCAAATGTTATTGAGATATTTCACTAAAAACAACAAATTTGCAGCTGCTCAAGGGGAATTCATGAAATAGCTCTTCAAAACCCAACATGTTTACAACGAACAGCTTGGCTGATACTTTGCAGTTTTCACTTCAAATGAATGGTTTGGAAAGTAGGGACTTATTTACAGCCAGTCTGATAGTCCGACTATTTGTGTTGTTCGGTCTAACAGACTCTGTTTTGATTCCCGTTACCATAGCAGCGCCACACTGATTCATCCATTACGAGCAAAAAAGAAAAAGATTCTGTGGTAACTGCATATCACAAAAGTGACCTAAAAAAAACATTTCCCTATTAAATGGTGCACAGGTTGGAAACAGCTCCTGGAATATTTTAAGTGGAGTGTGTGACCTTCATTACTCTAAAGCTCAGTCCGACTCAGCTCAGGTGAATTACAGTGACCACCTGCTGAGTGGGTGAGTAGGTGTTGATGGGAGTCCACTCTTCTTTTCACTCCTCATTAGTGATACTGTTACATGTTGTTCTTTTGCCCTTATAACAAATGATACTTTACTATAGTGTTATATTTATATTATCCTTATTATATATATTTATAGACCCGCCAAAACAAAACATAATGGAGTCGAATCGACCGAAACCTCTTTCTCGCCTCTACCTGCTGCTGCTCTCCAGCCCGCTGAGCTTGTGTTTGTCTCTGCTCTGTTTAAAAAGTAAAATACATCCTGGACTTCGACCTCTCTTCTGCAACTCGATAAGTGCAGCTGCTGCGTCTGGGTCAGCTGCTGAACCAGCCGCCACTGAACTGGACATTAATCTTCATTTTATCCAGTGCTGTTCCCTGTGAATCACATTTGCCTTGTACACAACGCACTCCGACCCTTTAAATAATTTATGTTCCCATCCTCTCCTCACTGATAACTACGCCTGAGGGTGGGGGGTGTGATACAGGAGGAAGAAGAATTTTCTTGTCTAATGTGAGAGACTAAAGGAACACATTCAACGAAGGAGAACATACATTAGGAGGCCGAGGAATAAATCCGTCTACTCTGGGTGTCGTTTGCACAGAACATGACACAAGCAGATCCGCTCCTTTATCTTGTGTTACGGAGTGAAGCATCGAGGATAATTGACACCAGACCAGAGCTGAACTTTCCGGCGGATGTTAAAGTAAACTCGACAGCGTATTTTGAATCTGCCTCAAGCAGTGTGGTCTTTCAGAGCTCACCACAAACATCTTGTCTCTCATCTGCCTCATGATTAAATTGCCTTAAAGTATCAGTCCCATTTAATTACTGTCATTATCATCAATGAGAAATTACCAGAGCCCAAAATGGCAGGGTTAATTAGGCTTACAGGGACGGAGAGATTATTTATTTATCTGTGGTCGCCTGCGCAGGGAAGATATGAATTGGGAGGTAACTTCACGTAGAGTTTGCTCAGCTTACTTATCCTGCTTTGTCAGCGTCTCCTTGTTTTGTTTTTTTCTTCTTCTCTGACTTGCTTTACTCTCCTGCTGTCACTTTGCTTCCCGCCACTGCTGCTTCTCTCATCTGTCTCTCACTTCCTGACTCTTCCTTTGTTTTTAAATCTCGCTCACTCTCAATATCACACACACACACACACACACACACACACACAAATCTGCATGTACCATTCAGTCTTACCATGGACGGTTTACCACTGGCTTTTCAAAAACATACTTAGAAATGTTTACTCTGTTCGCCTCCTCATCCTAACAGATGCTCACAGATCTCTGTGACCTGACAGTGGAAAACGGGTTTTTCTTGGTTCACACATCAAAAAGGAACCGAAGCACCCCTTGTCTTCTGTTTGTCGGATCTCACCTCTAGATTTCACTGATTAGTTTCCTCCATTTTGGATTAAAATGTCCAAATCAGTAGAAATCGGCTGTTCTGGAGATTTGTCTGAAATGAAAGCGCGCCTGCTCTTGGATCTTGATGACACATGATGGAGAACTGCTGCTCAAAGCAAGTGGATTTTTACTTCTAAGAGGTGAGCAATTTTCTCTCTAACACAATATTCCAGGAGCTGATTTCACAGTTATACACACTTACAAATCACAGAGGCTGGAAAAAACTACTACATCTAAATATGACTGCTGCAGGATGAAGCAACCTTATGGCACAGACACAGCTGTTAAAAGCAAACATGCACGAGTGTTAGACGGATAAACGAGATGGAAAAACAGATAGAAAAAAAAAATGTGAAAAATAACTTACTTCTTAGGAGGCACCTGTCCCACGTTGACCCGCACGCAGATGACTTTGCGAGTCTGCATTCCCATGGAGCAGGGGCCCTGACCGTTGCTGCTGGAGGAGTTGAGGGACGAAGAAGAGGGGTCTTCGGTACAGGGGCCCCATGGTCCGGTCTGCCAGTGGTAAACCGTGCAGGCGTGTTCGTTACAGTTCCGCACCTCCTGAAGGGCGCTGCTGTTGGGGCACAGAGCGCCGCCTGAGAACCAAAACATAGTGGGGGTCAAGATTGTTCTCACGTACGGGATAGAAACTAAAAACCAAACACTTTCTTTTACTTATACAATGACAGTTAAGTCGCTCGTCATGACAGACCCACAGAGAATTACCAACTCAGCACATTTAGCTCATTATTTTGGTTTATGGTCCAAAACTTTGCTGGTCTGGTTCACACTCACTGCTCTCATCAACCTTGTTTCATGTAGCTGCTTTCAGCATAAAAAGGCTCTAATAAACCTTCTTCACATTACCTTCCCAAACAGCAGGTGGCAAAGTTAGCAGCTAGGTGATGAACATAATTTAACATTTAGCTGCTAAAGATCCCTGACGAGCCGAGCTAACAGGAGGTTGAAAGCTAGTTAACTGTTTACTAAACAACTGACATGATATATAATAATACAAAATCTGATCTATAGATGTATGTGTAGGTATCTGATTCTGTTATGTGGGTTTCGTTTCTTTTCTTCCTCTCTCTTTTGTCTTTGTTTTCTTGCTATGGATCCCCCATGAGTGATGTGCTTAATACAGATTGAATGAATGTTAATATGTCAATGTTACTGTTTACTACAATTAATACTGCTTTACTGCCACCGTTTCAGGAGGACTGCGCTGTCGCCACGTCACCAGCCAACTCAGCAGCACAAGCTGACTAATTTATTTTATTTCACCAATTCACTTCAGCACAGGATCAAAACAACAGGGTGATTTACAGAAACTAGAAATATAAATAGCTTCATCAGCTGTGGCCATGTTGGATTGACAATTAGTGTAACCAAGCCGTTTTTTCACATTGATAATCGTACCTCAGAAATATCATAACTCAAGACCAGAGTTATGATACGTCTCGGGTTATATGCTTCTCAGACTCGGGGCTTAAGCACATTTTCCCTCCAGTAAGAAGCTCTATTAAATCCAGCACAACCTGTCTGACAATTGCTGTTAGCCTATTTTCTCCCTGAAACTCCTGGATCTGTGAAACTCACCGAGTATAACCTACACTCCCACACATAAAAGCACCTTTATAGTAAGAGTTTCCTGTTGTTTAAGAGACGCTTTCAGCAGCTTTTCACCTGCATATGTAACTTGACAGCGCGGAACAAAATGATAATAGCTGTTTGCCAAAGCACACCTGGATTTTATTTACATAAGTGGGAGCTAACCATAAACTTTTTCCAACCTTATGTTCAATGGCAGCCAAATAAAAAGATGTAGCCAGATTTTAATGTTGTGAAACGTTCTCAATTTTCACAAGGAATTAAACCTTAAAGAATATATTCTTATGCACAATGCGATGCAATAAACAACTTTGAAAATGAACAATAAAGGAGCTGGTATGAAGTTTCAGGAGAGATGTGAGAGTTTGTTTCCCTGAGGCTACACACTGAGGCTCAGGTTGATTGATTTGTATGCGGCTGCTGCTCAATCTTACGTGCTGAACTGTGATAAAGAGTCGAGACGTCACCGTGCTCTTTTCACCGCGCCGTCTTCTTTATTTATTTGATCATCATCATTATAACTGACTGACGCTCAGTGTATTTAGTATATTTCGTATTCACGTATTCATTGTTGGCGTCATCAGTCCTCTTTGCCTCTTCCTCAGTGTCTTTAGCGTTAAAGGTTGGTATTTGTTTTGAAGGGCATATTGGAAACGATTGTTCCCAGAAACCGTCAACTCAAGATAATCTGGGAAACTTTGGAGGTGTGAGTTGGACGGGTGTGATTTCAATATTCTGCAGGTGCTGCCAAGAAATCAATTTAAGCCCCTGAAAAGCACCAGTCTGAATACAGATAACTTTCCCCTTTGTCTATCTGAAATGACTTTTTATCTTAAGTCGCTGACTCCAAATACAGCCTGCATTTGCATTATCAGTGCATAAATCTATTGTGTTGTTTTCTATCAAAATAATCTGTTAAGTTGTTTTCATCAACAAATGTTAATGCCACTAATTCTGTTTAACAGACCAGCTTCAGTTAATTTAACATTGTGTGCAACTGAGTTGGACGTTCTTATTATAGATATTGGTAAAACATAAACGCAGGTGTGTTCGCACACTGGATGACTAGCTCCTCTCATGCAGGCCTTTTGGTTTTCTGGAGACTATTCATACTCCTTTTTTGCTGAATCCAGCTGCAAGTCATAGGTCAGACTCTCAGTGCATTACTTCTGTGAGTACAACCTCTATTGTTTTTCTCATTCCCCTTTACAACCCCCCCCCCCCTCGTTTACGTCTGTCTCCCTCTCATTTGTCTTCTGAGGCGGCAGTCAGTCAGTCAGACAGTTGTTGGGTCGATGGACTCAGAGAGCCCTCTCCGGTTAAAAGTAATTGCCGACACTTAGGGCTTTCAGCAAAGATTGAGAGGCATTGCAGGACTGCGAGTCCTTCGCACCTGTATTTCGCTGCTGTAGTTGACAGAGAGCCAGCTCTGTAATGAGTGGCGGTGTGCACACAGTTGGGCCTGAATCACAGACTACCCAACGGTTACTGAGAATGACTTCTTTTCTGCTGACGGCATCGTGCCAGCTTAGCTGAGTAACAGCAGGGGCGATGCTCGTCCCAACACAAGCATTACATGGTGCCTCAAATGACCATGAGCGGCTGCCTAACGATGACCTTGAAAAGGCTGTATGAAAAGCTGATGCAGCCTTAGACAGAAACATGATGGAGCAATAAACAAAACCAGCAAAGAGACAGTAGTAAGAAACAGAGTCATTGAGTTGGTTTTTACTTTCAAAACTCCATGTGTGATTATTTAAACGTATTCACATTTGCAGAACAGATTTACAATTTACTGGAGCTGGAGCAAACGCCACTTAGGACGCATCTTGAATATGATTCAAATGATGAATGTCAAATAGTAAGAGGCACTTGGGCTTCATAAAGTCCCATCATAATCACCATGCAGTTCAATATAAGCAGCTATGCTAAACAGGTCATTAATTAGGCTTATTAATGAATTAATTAGCTAGGCACACGACTCTGTGCCAGCATATTGTTGGTTGCATATTAATATGAACCCTGTATCTTAAAACTTCGGGTTCCTGTAGTTTAAACAGTTTTATTTCTTCATTAATATGCAAAACAGCAGCTGCAGAATCTGCCAAGAAGCTCAAAATCTAATCAGATAATCTAGTTCGCAGGGGGAACCTGTTGTGGAGTGACAAAGCTTCTTTTCAGGTATTGTTACTGAGTACGTGTGTTCATAAAAATGTGACTGAATAGACATAGGAACATACTTGAATATAGTTTTTTCTTTTCTATTTCTCCTCCGTTCTAAAGCTACTTCAAGTACAACTATTATATTTCTGGTCTAAAGTCACAGATTTACCAAAAAGTTCTGGAAACTTCGGCACCCGTGAAAGACCTTTGATAAATACAGATGTTAGATATGTTAATGTGACAGGTGAGATATGCAGTACATACACTAATACTACTGCAGAACAACAGAAAACTGCTAAGACAATCAAGCTATTTCACACATGGCCAACACGCCTTGACTAGACTGGATGAATAACTACTAAATCAATTATAAGTTACCCTAAAGCTGTTATGATAATGTACATAGTTTTTAGATCGCACAACAAGCTAACGATTTTCATTTTGCCACATGTAGACACATAGCTAGAGGTTTAAAACAGCTACCAGCAAACTTTAATTACGAATGTTACCCTCCATCACTGTGATCCAGGCTACAACCATCGCAGTGACTGAGAGGAAAACACACACCCAGATAAGACACAGGAAAACATTTGGTGACATGACAAAAAGAAAGACGCACAGACGCACAGACACACACACACACACACACACACAGATTCAAACCAGAGAGAACAAGCATATGCAAAGAAATGATCTTAGAAACAGATAAAAAGTGAGTGTCAGGCGAGGAGACAGACCAACAGAAATAATCACCAGGACAGATAAGCAGACTGTTTGAGATAAGGACAAATGCACATGCAGACAAGTGTGAAATCCAGACATTCAGTGAGTGACAGCAGAGGACAACTTGAAAGGCCATGACTAAGCCAATATCCAGGCCTCATCTGCATACATTTCCATACGTGATGGCGCGGAAGGCTGTCGGCAGGTGGAGACTCACCTTCCCCGGCGTTGTAAGCCAGAATGGAGCGGGTCCTCATCTGCTTCCCCTCGATGGTCTTACTGGAGCAGGTCTGAGAGCACGTGGACCAAGGGGTCCAGTCGCTGAGCACACAGTCTCTTGAGCAAGGCACCTCACACTGCACGGGCTCCGGAGGCGGGGAGGACGAGCAGAGGTTTCTGTCCACCACCCCTCCTGAGGAAACGAAGAATATACGACAGGGTCAAAGACGGTGACAGAGGGGTGATTAACTTTTGTTACAAGGTGGCAACGGGGAAAACATGACGGCTTGACAATGTGTTAATGTGCTCACAATAATAAGGATATATTAGGGTAATAGTCTCAGTAATAATGGGGGTAGAATCTTGGGGAACTGGGGTAAAACCACACACACACACACACACACACACACACACACACACACACACACACACACACAGTTTTTTAAAATTTTAGATGCATTCAGATATGTAATTTATTCAGAATTTCCACTTTAATTCACTGCGTCCAACTGTATTAACTTATTATAATTATAGTATTTTTATATTTGTGAGCCAGATGCAACGCAACTTTGTTCTATGTCATTGTTAAACCACCACAATTACAAGACATTTCCAGGAAATAGAAATTGGTAATTACCTATAAATTGAATTTTGATTGTATTACATGAACAGAAAAGAAGAAATATTTGCCAAATGAGGAAGTGTCCTGATATCACCCCATTAATACTGTGAAAACGTTCACAGCATAGAACCTTTATATCAAGGATGAATATTACCATGATATCCTCATTAGTATTACTACATCGTTGCCTCTTTATCACCCTGCTTGCATTAACAAGCAGCAATGTAAAATGCTGAAATTTGAGGCGTCACCTTTTCCTCATTATGATGATGGTCTATTTACCCAAATTAAATCCTAGGGTGTGTGACAGTGTGCAACGCTGTGTCCTTAATATATCTGTGAAAATATCAAATCACCAAAGAATAAATTTAAAACCACAAACTCTGAAGAGGGAGGTCATTAAATGTGCTGCTAGTTTAATGAGAGAAAAAAATGAGCCCTATGTGAAACAGGTTGATTTTATCGGTGTCAATAAAAATACCCTCCGTTATATTTTTGAGTGCAGGTTAATTTTTTTCCTGATTATGTGATAAAAGTTTACTCGCTAATTTTGGATACATTGGGTAGTTACTTGGGCGATGAGAATAAATTTGAAGGCTCAAAGATTCATTGCAAGAATCAAATTATCTCCCTCAAACTAAACTTCAGTAAAAACACGGCGGGAGCAGCGGAGAAAATGAACAGCTGTGCGTCTTAATTGATAGCACAATGTCAAGCACACAGCCCATTTCAAATTGCGGAGACGTGCTTGTTTTCTTAAGACGTCTGTTCTCCCCAACACAACTTGGGGAGGGATATTCTCCAAACTGGCACAGGCATCGACTTGGCATTCTTCGCTCACCTCATGTGTCTGGTTTACAAACTAGGAGGAAATCTGCAGACAAGAGGTGAAGATTTGAAACACACAATAAATGCATGATGCACGCTGTTTCATAAACAGCAGGTAGACGGGATTCTGTGCAGAGGAGGCTGGATTTATTCTACCAGTGATTCATCTTGAGTGTGTACTTGTTTTCTACTTGATCATTTCTATTTTATGCTGCTTTATACGTCTACGCCACTAAATTACACAGGAAAATAATGTACGTTTCACTTGTTTACATTTATTTGACAAAGATTACTGTCACAGATTATTTTTTTTTGGTAGCAAATCTTTTTTTTTCTTCTTTCCTCTCCTATTAATCATCTCATGACTACTCAGATTAACCTTTGACCCTGAGGAGGGGCTTGACCCCAGGTTGGCTGGATTACGACCTAACTGTATAAAGAACAGTTATAAGTAGTTCAACTTTGACCTGCTACAACAGTGAAATATTGCGAGTACTTTTACATTTGATACTTTAAGTATATTTTGCACATAATACTTTTGTAATTGTAATTTTGTAATTGTGAATAAAGGACAATTACAAAACTGGACTCAGCCTGCGTGACGTCACCCACGGGTGTCTGAGGTGTGGTTTTGAAGCTCTGAGTGAGCTGCTCCACTGTTGCCATCTTGGCATTGCATGACTCCGCCTAACTCCCAGCTAATCCAAACATGGGCAAAGACGTGGGGCATGTGTGGAGCCAAGGATTTGGTGTATGCTCGTTTGTGGCAAGCATATGCTCATCCACCTGTCACTCAAAGCGGCCTCAATTATACATGACTTTGAACCTCAATAAAATGTAATCAGGTGAGTTATATAAAAATGTACCTGTCCGTACAGGTGTCATGAAGGAGGAAATTAGCTATAAAGACTAAAACTGTTTTTGTACCAGGCTGTAGAAATGTTTATTTCTGCTGTAAAGTTGGACATTTTAACATGGGAGTCTATGTAGATTGACTTGTTTTTGGAGCCAGACTCTAGTGGCCATTTGTGGAAGTGCAGTTTTTGTCACTTCCGTGTTGGCTTCATTTTTCAGCCCCAGAGGATGATCTTTGACTATTATCTGTAATTCAGTATTTTTACATTGTTGTATTGGTGCTTTTACTTAAAATGGGTAAAGGATCCAGGTAATTTTTCCTCCACTCTCAGTCTTTTGACCTTCTCCTCTTTTGACATTGTTTTGCACAGAGCAGTTCTAGACCAGACCAGGTTTTCAAACATAAGGAGGATCTGTGGCATCTCATTTAAAGATTCATGGGGGATACAAATACAAATTGATGAATTACGAAGATGTTCTGTGCTGCTTCAGGTAATCAAAACTTGTTATGTTGATGAGAGCAGAGGAATGGTAACTAAAACTGGATGAAACCTTATTTGCAAATAATGTTTAATCACAAACTAAATCGACGAATCTGTAAAGCAACAGCAAAGACATTTCTGGGCTGATCCAATTTTCCTGGATTTACCTAAGCTGTACTTTACCACAGAAATAATTTAAAATGTTTCACTCGTGTTTCTCATATTGATGTTGGCAGCTGATTATGAGCCTTTTTTATGGATTATCTGTAGAATATTCATACTGATGCACTTTTGACTCTGGCCTATCTTCATACTGAAGTGGCATTGAACATGCAAAGAGCAAATCCACATGGGAATCCCACATTTTTTACACTACTGTTCATGTTTTATTAATGGCCCTGCATGAACCAGCTATATGTGAATGATATTAACCCACATATTCAGTCCTTGTTGCCTTGTGTGCTGCCATGAACCAAGCAGAGAATATTCTTATTTTGTAAGCGATGCACACACTCAGGAAAAATGTAAATCTTTCAATGGCTGAATCGAAATTTCAAGCAGTGGAGAATCGCTTGAGCTTCAAAAGTCAGACCGGGCCTGACTTTGCATTAAGATGTCACTTTGACAGATATGCAGTGAACCAATCATGACTGAACTCAGAAGGCATGGAAATAAGAAGTGACAAGGAACCCTTCGCAGTTTTTAGGCTCCCACACAGAAAACATGAATGAACAGAACACCCACCACAAGAAGAACACCTCCGCGCTCAGTGTGCAGAGAAGAAACAGCTCTCTGCCTAAGTGGGCAGGCAGTCAGCACGGGGAATATCAATAGCCAGTTTCAATAACATTTGTATCGACCTTCGCCTGTTGTCTGGGGCCTGGCTGTGTGGCCTTTTCTTTTATGACTGGGACATACTCGGAGAAAATATACTGCCGACATTGCAGTGAAAAATCTCTGAGGCGAAAAAAAGGAGAGCTGAAAATCCAAACAGAACAAATCAATTTTCATCAGATGAGGGATTGAACGTGGGAGGGATCAATCAGCCGAAGTCAGGGGGAGAAAGAACAGTGCAGAGTTTGTGTTACTCCTGCAGCACGGGGGGGGGGGGGGGGGGGGGTTATCCATTGGACCAACCTCAGCGAGTACCTGCAGCTGATGCATGAACCGTGATTTGTGGTCGACGTTAGAAGGACAAATCAAGTTCTCTAGTGGCGAAAACAGGAACGCAGTCATTGCACCAGATCATAAAATGAAGATTTACCGAGTGTATTAGGAAGTGAATGAGATTCCTAGTGCTGCAGCTCTGTCTAACTTTACATGCTGGATGAATAAACATGTAATGTAATCCAAAGCTCACCAGGAAAGACAAACTGAAATAAAATCAATAATGTGTCGTGCCTTATTTTGTCTAACATCTGTGCTTAACCTGAAAGCAATAAGAAAGACTGGAAAGCATCTCTGCACCACCGGCCCTCATATTAAAGATTTACAGTACTAAAGAGTAGCAGTAAAAAGGAGCCGCAAAGGGCACGAGATACCCCAAGACCCACGGAGGATTGATTTGATTTAGTGTGAGTAAGGTTTAATTGTGCGTGCAGAGAGAGGAAGACTGTAATGAGACAGACAGCGTGAGAGAGGTGGCAACTCTGAATCGAGCAAGCGTTAAAGTAGGAGAGGTTTAACAGGGAGGGGAGAGGGGAGGAGGGGAGGGGAGGGGAGGGGAGGGAGGGAGGGAGAGAGGAAATGGAGTCAGGAGAGAACTCCTCGCAAAGTTGATGAATGGCAAAGCAGAAGTCCAGCCATGGAAGTCTCCTCACGTACAGAGCTGTACAGCCGGAGCTGGAGGGGTCAGCAGAGAGGTGACTTTGAAAATATAGGATATTTCACACAAGGTCAGACCTGCACTTCCGTGCAAACGGAGGTGGACCAAAAGCATAACACACTCTTTAGATGAGTAAATGGAGAGTCGGAGTTTGCTCGATAAGGTCAATCAACACATACAGCCTCTACGGAAAGAAAATGCTCACAAACAAACCACTCAGGCATCATCGACAGCAAATTCAGCTTCAGTAAAATCTCATCATCTACGTGGACAGTGAGACTGAATTCTCCCATCTCACCGTTGCTGTTGACACACTGGACCTGTGCGAGCTGACTGCCGGGCCCACACGGCTTCTCGTCTTCAGGAACACACTGATCCAGGCCGACCAGCTGCCAGTCGTAACAACTGGGCTCGTCACACGGCACCGCCTCCACCAGGTGCGGACAGTTTCCAGGCCCTCCCGTTGGCTCGTTGGTGATTTGCCGCTTCCTCAGTTTAAAACCTGCAGCATGGCAAAGAGTGCAAAGACAGTGCTTAGCTGCCGTGATTGAGAATTACACCAAATCTATTACCAGTATATTTACAGAACACTCTCCCTCATATGTGCGATAGCCAGTGATGAGTACACATGTGGTACCTCACACTTCCTCTCCACTACACTTTAAATCTTTTTACTCCACTATATTTTATTTGACATCTTTAGCAACTAAGTTACTTCTAAGATTAAGATTTTGAAATTCAGATTTTGTTGAATTTTACGTAAGAAAATATGATAAACTCATAATTCATCGCTACAACCATTTTGACTTGTGACAAAATTACCAAAAAAACAAAAAATAAAACTGTGTCTAGTTGGGGCCCATTGTCACAGATGTCTACATGTACATAGCGGTTACACCAACGAGATATTTTCCCCATTAAACGTCTCACAGGGTTTAATTTAAATAACTGTCCAAATAGGTCAAATCCAGTATTTCATAACAAAATCTAAAATACAGGAGAATCCAAAAAAATGATATAATTTTCTATAGTTGAAATTAGTTTTTTGTTCTTTCATCATCTCACAATCCTTCAGATTTATCTTGTGACCCTTTGGAGGGGGCAGACCCTTAGGTTGGGCATCACTGTACTAAATGTATATAAAGTAGTTGAATCAACCAGCTACATCAGTAAAGGCTAATACTGACATATAATAATAGTTCAGTCACAGAGCACTTACTTACTTACTTTTGAATCTTGAAGTACAACGTGCTGATAATACTCTTGTACTGTTACTTAAGTAGGATTTGGATCCAGGACTTTTTATACTGTGGTACTGATACTTTTACTGAGGTAAATGATCTAAGTATTCCTTCCACCACTGATGATAGATGGTCATGATTAGCTTGGTTGGGTTTGATGGCTGACTTGCTCAGACAACTCATTAATACTAATGGGAATATGAGAAAAAATTGGGGCGAGCTCGAGGCGACCAGGAATCTCACTCCGCCCATATTGTTCCGGTGAGTTTTTACAGTTACAATACACATGTGACCAATGAACCAAGTCATGCAGAAGTCAGCCTACGACATGTTTTTGAAGCTTCAGTGAACACTACGTCGATCATCTAATGGCTTTTTCAAATATATCACATTAGATTTATGTGTAATTTTGCAAAAACATTTTATTTTTCCCAAACTATGAATGCATTGATTGAACAACTGCCAGATGTTGTTATAACAGATGCACATTTTATGTTGAAAATGTAATTCTAACATGGCCGCACCACCACCCACACAAATTTATCCTATGTATTTTTAACAAGATGACCTGCTATGACTACAGACGTTCAATCATTAACTATTCATGACCATATATGGTGAAGTTATAGCTAGTATAAAAATAATAATGTCATGTAATAAAAACTATAATGAAGATGCTTTCAGACTCAATAATAATGTTTATCCGGTACTGGATACTGATTATATTGCTCTCTTAAAAAAAGAAAAACATAAAGTGTTGGATGGAGCATGAACAGCATTTACTACACTATAAAATCAAATTCATTTTGTTTACCACACGGGAAGTTACTGAAATAAGATATGCATAATAATCTACTTTGTTATTTCCTCGTTAAATTAAATACTTTGGTATAATTGCTGGAAAATAGAAAAAGGAACAAAGTAAGAGGTCACTGCTTTTTCAACACAAAATAAAACTCAGTGTTAGAGGGATGAAGGAATGGACTAATTACTTGATAAAGTAAAATAAGAAAGTGAATATGAGCGGGGGGGGGGGTTTATTTGAAAAAATGACAAACATTACAACTAGCCTGAGACAGTGGCAGTTACTGTCTTAAAGGTCCCATAGTTTCCCAGTGTTGATCTCCATAAGAAGATAAATTAGTGGTTTTAAGTATGAAAAACCATCTCAATGTAGTTTTACATTTCTACAGCTCTAGTAACAACAGGTCAGTGAGCCAATCAGAAGAGAGGAGGCTCTGAGCCTCTCTTCTGATTGGCTGACTGTTTTCTGAGTGACTGAATAAAAATATAGCAGATTTCAGGTAAAAACACTCAGAGAAACCAAATCCTGCAAGGTTTGGATGGTGGGTCCTGGTGGGCGGGGCTTGGTGACTGCTTTGTTGTGACATCACAAAGTTCCAGAAGTCCTGACGTGTCGTTTTAAGGCTCAGTTTCTGAATACAGGCTGTGTGCATTTCTCTGTGGACTGAGGCTTTGATACTTTCACAGTATTAATATAGAAGCTAGAGCTGATCTATAATCACACTACACATGGACATCTACTTTTATACTATATGGGACCTTTAAAACAATGTCACACAATAACTCAGAAAAATAATAATCACGTTTAAAATGTGGCATAATGACACCTTCAAACCATGATGATTTATTTGCATGTATGTCTTTGTACCTTTCTTTCCAGCCTGATCATTGCAGTTTTCAAAGGTGCAGGGCCCCCAGGCACCCCAAGGCGACACCTCACAGTCGATGGGACAGGGGATGTGGCACAGCTGAGACCTGTTTGGGATCGGCCCCTCGCACAGCCTGTTCTCCACCGGGCGGGAGGCTGCGCAGACGGAGAAAAGGAAAACAGAAAATGAGCAGCAGATAAAATGAACCTGCTTTACTTTGATCCTATCCCGGTTCGTCTTTATGTGGGGTATTTTTACCAGCATCACAACCAGCAGGAACAAGGGACACAGAATGCTTATTTACTTTTGTTCCTGGTATTAAAATCCCTATAGAGAGCAGATGAGAACCACGGTGGAAAAAAAACAAAAAACAAAACAAAGCATGTCTGTGAAGTAGACACTATTATCCCTTTGTTTTGTTTATCGCCTCCCTGTTAGCATGTCAGAATGATAAATTAGCAGTGATTATCTTGTGCAGCGCCTTGCTAGCAACATAAAACATCGTGGAGTCCTGCCCACCGACTCTCGCCGGAGACAGGAGAGAGGATTCAACAATACAACACTGAAGGTGTGAGAGAAACGGTGACGACATCTTGGCTGGAGATTATTCCATGAGGTGTGATTCGGCATCTGCTTTCCCTCTCCATGCCACGCTGGACTTAAAAAGCTCTTTCCATAATGCAACTGGTAAGTGCGTGTCTGTCTGACCTCCCACTGAGGAACTTTGTCGAAAATAAAATGGAGAGATGCTATCGCCATGCAAAGGCACAGCTCTGTGACAACTGTGCAGATCACATTTCTCTGCTGAGCCGTGGCATGATAAATACATTTGATGTGTGGAGTTTCTGAAGATACTGACTTGATGCATTTATGCATGCACATTTTGTATGTATGTTGGTGTCAGTGTCATTTCAAAGTAGACCTACTGTATCTTCCAGCTGTGCGTGCAGGATTTTTT